>NC_056741.1:1327533385-1327648385 GCF_019279795.1 Protopterus annectens | reverse complement strand
AGATAGCAATTTGGCAGGAAGGTATCTTCTCATTTTTTTTAACACAATGTGGGGCAAATGTATACCATGATGGTGGTGCTGCGGTAGCATTGTCGCCTCACAGTAAGACGCTGTCCAGTTCGATTCTCAGCTAGAGAGTCTTCTGCATGAAGACATGCATGAGTGGGCGTACCTTCGTTGAAGGTTGTGTGTCAGGCCTGGCAAGCCGGTACGTAAAAATCAACTGCCAATCATTAGCGGACCGGAGTTCCGCTGTGGCGACCCCTAACTGGGAAAAGCCGAAAGACACAAACAAACAAACAAATGTGGGGCAAATGTATATATACTTAACTATACATACATACACATGTACATGTAAAATTCATAACTACCGCTCATCAAAACAGTGGAAGAGTGAAGAGATGTTTTTGCATTAAAAATTAATTAACACAATACTAGATTCTAACTTCTTTTTGAATCAGGAAAGGAGGGTGGAAAAACTGACATAAACTAGCATAAGAAAAGGAGCTAACTTCAGGTAGGACTTAGAATAAACAAGCTTCATCCCTTTTTGGACCAGGAAAGGAACTGTAAGGTCATAACTGTAGTATCAGGTGAAAAACCTAAATAAAGACACAAAACTAATTTCCACCGTCATTCAAAAGAGGAATGAAGGTAGAATATCTTACATAAACTGCAATAAGGACAGGGAGACTGCTATAAATCAACTTATTAATGGGTCCATCAAAATCTAAGTTCCACTGCCAGTTAGAACAGGAAAGGGGAGAGCAGGGGTTGTTATACAAGGCGACAAAATGTGAATGTAACAGCTTCAGCTGAAAAGTAGTGTAAGACAGCACAAGAACTAAATTTGTATCTGTACTTGGAACCAGAAGGAGATGGAAGGTCTTACACAGCAGGTACAAGTTCACAATTGTCAGTCATACACAAAAATTAAATAAAATGGTACACATTTAAAATTCATATCCTGTCACAACAGAAAAGGAGTTGAAGTGAAGGTTAACTTCTGTTGAATTTCTACACAAAAGAAGTACTAAAGTTATAGTAGGAGTTTCAGCTGAAACTTACACAGGATGATACAAAAAGAACTGTCTCAACACCTAATAATGACATTTGTTTCTCCATTATCTGATAAAATTTGTTATGGAATAGGAACTGTCTCAGCACCTAATAATGACATTTGTTTCTCCATTATCTGATACAGTTTGTTATGGAATAACAAAAGCGCTAATCTTCACAAGTTTCTGTTACTTTTCTGAATTGGAGTACACATTTGTGAGTTTGTGTCTGTTGCCAGTGTTCTCAGACATGTCTGAAAGGGACACACGGAATAACGCTATGCCCACAATTGACCACTGCAGTACACCAGTCACCACCCTTGTTCCCATGGTAAGGTCACCTTCATATTCACTCAGTCTGCAAGTCCTCACTTCCAGCTCCTTGCCACAATTCTTCTCACGTCAATGTTTTTTTTTTTTTATTATAGAAGGACAAAGCCTTTTTTAAAATTATCATTTAAGACATAGGCAAACATACATTGACAGAAAAGAAAACAAACCATTTTAACATTTTTCCCATTTACATATATTATACATCACATATATTTTCTTTCTTTGTTAACTATCATCAGTCCAAAATTACATAACTTGCTGAATTCCTGCTTTCCTTTAAACCTCACACTTCCTCCTGAACATTATTCTGCATGTATTGTTCACATTATTTCCATTTATTTCTATGTAATTTGCTCCTTCCCTTTTCACAAGGTCATTCTTCCAGCCCTTTTATCTCTTTTATAATATTCAATACTTCAAATACAGTTGGTTTTGACTTTGATTTCCATTTTCTGCATTTTTGGCAGCTAACAAAATAAAACTTAATAAGGCTTTACTATGTCTACTCAATTCAGATCTTGTATCCCAGTTCAAAATAATAATTTTTGCTAGTTACAACCATTTGTATACACAATATTTCTGAAGGGAGAGATGATAAAATCAGCTAAAGGAGAGAAA
Organism: Protopterus annectens; assembly: GCF_019279795.1. Lineage (NCBI taxonomy): Eukaryota > Metazoa > Chordata > Ceratodontiformes > Protopteridae > Protopterus > Protopterus annectens. The sequence continues at coordinate 1,327,646,376 of NC_056741.1, read as the reverse complement.
TATTGTTGGAATTCAATTCATACTCAAGTCTTGGTGAGTACCTTCATGAGGTAGACCCTGTTTTTCACAAAATCTCACCAAGATGGCACTGATATATACACTGTATTTATACAGCATATATCATGCACAGATGTAGGTTAAAAATAAAGAAGATAGCTGAGTGCACAAGACCCAGAATAAAAAAGTGCCCAATCCTGATAGGCACATTGGTACCAGGACTGGAAAAAATGACAGTGAGAATCCTCAAGACACAGAAATATTCCTACAGAGGGGTTAGGCCAGGCCCAGGGGGTGGACGGTCCCCCTTTTGTAGAAGAAAGTAGCAGTCCACAAAATTTAATTTTCTAGTAACTGCATTTTTGGCAGCTAACATAATTAAACTTAATAAGACCTTACTATGTCTACTCAATTTGGATCTTGTATCCCAGCTCAAAAGAATCACTTTTGCTAGTTACAACCACTTGTTCACCCAATATTTCTGACAGAGTACTTTGCAGACAATTTTTTGAAATCTGCCAACTCATTACACTCCCAAAGCATATGCTCCTTGTTACCCATTTCTTCCTAATCAGAAATACAGCATTTGCTATCTATCTGAGGAAAAAAATCCTTTGAAGTCTGCTTGGGGTATATCAAATACCTATACAAATACTTCCAAACAAAAATCCTTAACCTTCTGGACTTTGTTGTATACTTGGGAGCCATAAATATTTCCTCCCAACACTCCCTTGCAAATTGTTTTTACAGTGTCTCTTCCTAAGCTTTTGTAACCTCCTCTGATTGATTCTTGCCCTTTATCATGCACTATTTTTAAATGCCCTATTATTTATCCCCCTTTTTAACAACAGCTTCTGTTCTAGATTCAACTAAAAACTCTTCCAGAGCAGGTCTTTCACTTAAAATTCACCTACCCCTTTCTCTTTGCCAATACTCCAATATCAATCCCTGGTAGGAAGACAGTCTCTAGCCTGCACTCCAAATGTCTTCTTGGCCTCATTCATCTCTTGTCACCTTTTCTTCTCCAGTTATTTCCTCCCAATACCAAGATTCCTTTGGCAGTTTTCTTCAGTAAATTGCAGCTCCCTCTTGCCTATTTTCTGTACCCCTCTTTGCAGTTATACATATTGGCAAAATCTCCTTTCTCCGTTCTCGTGTTGGCCAGTTCTTAGAATACGTTCTGCTGTTTTATGAAAATAATATGCTGTATGGTTGCTATTATTCTCCTTAAGTGTCTACATCAAAAATCCCCCTCTCTCATTATTTCTTGAACTTCCCCCTTGCTTCATAATCCCTTTTCATTTTGAATTTTAGCCTTCTGTGTGTTATGTATATGAGCTTTAACTGTATAGCTCTAAAATATCCATTCAAATCAGGTAACCCTAAACCACCTTGTTCTATTGGAAGGATTACCTTATCCCACTTAACTCTTGCCCTCTTCCCCTGCCAGATAAACTCGTTTAACTCTTTATTAATTACAGTCCACAACTTCTACTCTGGTTGATAAAAATATGCCTGAGCCATATATAAAATAAAAGGGACTAAAATATTTTGCTGCTTGTATTCTACTGTCTATATCCATAAACAAGAGCATTCAGTTTCTCCGTTTTTGTATTATTTTTTAAGTCTCTTTGCACATATCTTTAGCTGCACAGCAGAAGCCATTTTAATCCATACTCCTAAATACTTCATCTTATTGGGCTCCCATAAATATGGGAACTGCCAAACCAATGTGTGTATGGGTACACAATTTACAGCTATTATTATTATTAATTTACATCCCAAAAAGACTTGAAATTGTCTCAAAAATGTTACACAACAGTGAGATTTCCTTTTCTGGATTGATCAAGTACAAAATAATATCATCTGCAAATAATGCACATACCCATTATATCACTGCATTTCTGAGTCCATTATTTTCTTTATCAATGGATTTAAATATAAAGCAAATAACAAAGGGGAAAGACGACACTCCTGCAGCATGGCTCTCTTCAAACACAACTTATCACACAGGAATGCTCCCACTATTAATTCTTGCCTCCAATCCTTCATATATCCTCCAAATAAACCTTAATATTGTTTCAGGAAATGCAAATGCTTCCATTGCCCTACTCATAAAATCCTAGCTTACACCATTGAATGCTGAAAGCTGGTATTGCATTTTCAGTCAAGTCTGAGCATTGTAGTGCTTCATGTGTGATCTAAACAATAGTCTGCTACAGTAAGTTAAAAAAATATCTTTGTAACTAAAACTTGAATGCTGTAGTGCTCCTTACAGGCAGTTTGCTACAGTTTTTTTTTTTTTTAACTAAAACATGATCACCGTAGCACTGTGTGCTGGGAGGGTATAAACTGTTTGCTACATTTGTAGCCAGCAGCTTGCCACAGTTTAAAAGAAAAAGAAAAAAAAAAAATATATATATATATATATATATATATATATTTTTTTTTTTTTTTTTTTAATGGGGGGGCAGGGCACAGAAACAGAAACTGAATGGCTGTGCAGGAGTGGTCATGTTGTGCATCTGGCCATCTTTCAAATGAAAAGCCATTGGAGTGGCATGGACAGTAAAGTGCTTTTTTTTAACTCTTCTTTCTCTTCACTTGATGAGCTGAGGGAGGTGGGGTGCTGATTCTTAACATACGCACAGGGCACTGGATGAGCCAGCTATGCTTCTGATTATAGCTATAACTTCTGTAGATACTTCCATCTTCCATAATAATGCTCAAATAATTTCCACCACCCATTCCTTGAATTCCTCTCATTTTAACAGTTAGGTGTGGAACAGCCAGTGTCTAATTTTTACTTCATTACAGGGTATTTGTACTTTAGGTTTTATTTGTGCATGTTATGAAATAGATATTGGATGTGTGTTGAAGCTTTCAATTAAATACACATGTTCCTATGAAACATAATTTCTATCTACACTAGCCTAGTTATTGTACCTTGTAGAATAACATGTAAATTCTGCCTTGAGTTCCTAATACTGAATTCACATCTTGCATACAAATATTTTCATAAACTGATTCAAAAATTTACCCTCTTTTATTTTATAATATCCCTTCTAGGTTCCCCGATACATCCTCACTACTGCAAATCAAGTTCTAGTCCCCATCTATAAGTAATATCTCCTGCTGAAAGACAATTATTTCTATCAAAAATTTCTTAAGCTCCATAACAGCAGTTTCTGGTGGAATATAAATGTATTCCAGCATAATCTATCTCTCTTGCCCACAGCCCCTTACTACCACAAATCTATCATTACAGTATTTTTTCCTCGTCTATCACTAATGGAGCCCCTCAAGTAATTAGTATTATTACTCCCCTTTTCCTTTGTGCCTGATATTCTGTTGAAAATCCATTCTGAATTATTTTGTCAAATTCACACACCCGTTTCTTTCCAAATGTCTCTCCTGAAGCATTGTTATTTACACTTTGCATTCCTTAATATAATTCAATACTATTTCTTTTTTGTCTATACCTGTAAAGCCATTTCCATTCCAAATTAATATGGACAGCATAGCCATTAGAATAAAAAACTACTGTCCCCGCTTATTATACTTGACAGTTTTTTGAATGTGTATTTCCAGCTTTTGTGTTACATGCACACACTAATGTTTGGCAGTCTGATCTTATATACAGTTGTTTCTTCTCATCTCTGTTTGAATCTATGTCACATTTTCAAGACTTTTTTATTTTAATGAAAACCTTCAAACAAAAAAAAAATAGATTTTTTTAACATCCCATCCCCTATTAACTTAGAACACATGCACAATACTATGTACATCTTCAAAAACTGAAGTTTAACCCACCAGATACGAACAATAGCCCCACAAACACTACCTAACCTAAAATTAAGGTTATCTTGATTGCTGTTTCTTCTTTTCTTATCTCTAGTACTCTCTCACATGTGAAAAACAGCCTGCATGCCTTCAGAAACCATTAACTTTTAACCATAGCTAAAAGTGCACTGGCTGTCCTTAAATAAAACTAAATTGTACAGTGTTTTATTAAATGCATTAAAGTATTGAGGCTGCTAAGGAGGCTGCCATCTTTCACTTCTCATAATTACAGACTTTATTTTTCATTGAACTGCTTGACATTGTACCTTTAAATGTTACATTTCCCTCAGCAAAGAATGCTCAGAACTGTCAAGATTAATTGCTTGCACCTGCAGACAGCTTTTCTCCTTGGAAATGTAATCAGCAATGACTCTGTAAAGTTAACTCAGAACAGAATGTACAACTTCCTTCAGCTGCAGACTTCTTGACTCTTACTGACCATTATCTAATAGAAAAAAAAACAAGTCACTATCTTTACAGATGTAAGAAATTTAGCATTGTTCATGTTTTGAAAAATGGAAGTCAAAACAGATTGACAAGCACTCCCCTGAGTTACAATCGAATGGTGCAAGACTTGGGAACACAGGTTGACAGCAATCTGAACTTTCACCACCAAGTTTCCACAGTGATAAGGAAAGCCTTGTATGTAGTGCACCTTATAAGCCAGGGCATGGCATCCAGGTCAAGGGATGTCATAACTCCACTGTACTTGACCCTCATCAGACCACTAATAGAGTATAATTCACCCTTTTGCATGTACCTCACCAGATACCTACAGCAGCTGGAAATACTTCAGAGGCTTCTCACTAAGAAAATACAGGGACTCCAAACCATAACCTACATGGACAGGCTGAAAGTCCTGTCACTTTACTCTGTATCTTACAGTCTGGCGAGAGGTGACTTGCACCTGGCCTATAGGGCAATCTCCAGCCCTGCACTAATGGCAATGCTGCACATCCACAAGTCAAATGGTACAGGAGCCACTCACTCTATGGATCTCAACCTAGCTTGTGACATTAACAGAACATGTTGGAGAGACAAATATGTGTCCCAGTGACTGCCGCTTCTCTAGAAAAGAGTTTCTATTCACATAAAAACAGAGCTTCTCACTGACCCTATTCATATACAACCTAGATAATTGGATGGGAGACCTCAAATTCACCCCTGGGGTGGCACCCATTCCCTTATGGACAGAGGTAGCCAGTGTTGATCACAGACACACTCTGTTCATAAATTTGTTCTGTGAACTACCCAAAAAGAACAAATAGGGATACTTGGGAGTAACTGCTAGTCTACTAACCTCATATGAACCTTTCACCATTTTCTCTGACTTTTCAAGCCCACTTGCTTACAAAAACACCTGTTTATACCTCGTCAAGGCATTATTTAAGACATTCACTCTTTAGAAATGACAGAAAATATTTTAATTCTACATACAATGCAATCAGTGCACTTTCACACCTCACCCCAACCCCAGCATACAAGATCACATCATATTAACATTAAACTGCTTTTGTCCAGACTATTCAGTTATATTGTAAAGCTTGTAATTCTTATAACTCAAATGTACTTACTTACTTTAACATCTTTAATAAATAGAACAGCCACTGAAAAGACTCCTCTCGCATTTAAAATACCTCTGAATACGCACTAAACAAAAACTGCTTTACTATATATATATAATATAAAGTTTCTATTGTGCAATGTTTTATACAAATACTAATAAGAAATAGAATGTTTTTTCTTACAGGTTAATAGTTGTTTACTAGGCTAACAACCACAAGGGCCTTTTTAAGCCTAGTCATGCATTCCAAATCTCTGAAAAGTTCTTGTACCCTTGATTAGTGTAAGCAGGGTCTTGGGACATGAAACATTTACAAGCAGAGGCCTTTGAAGTGAACTGCTTACAGGCTGTCTATGTCCATTAGAGACATAAGTGCCACACCAGGGATGAATGTCCCATTCCACATCCAATTGACCAAATTACACTTGAATTGGGTTAGGGAAGAACTCTGCTTCACATGGATGGGGAGCTTGTTTCAGCAAAGAGGTAGTCTCTGCAATGCATACCTGTCTCTCCAGCAGGTCCTATATCGGGTAATTACAGTGCTATTTGTTTTGCTGATATACAGGAGGTCTATCAGGGTGGGGTCTGACAATGCCTTGTATGCCAGGCACAGATCTCCCCTCAACAGCCTTTAAGAGACAGAATACAGAGATAGGGACCTTAATGCAGTCTGCAGAGGACATGTTAATTACGCCTTGTATTTTTTTTTTTTTTTTTTTTTTTTTTGAGTGAGGAAACTCTGTGGATGTTCCAATTGTTAGACATGCCTGGTTAGGTACATAACAAAGGGGGCACTGTACTCAATGACAGGTCTGATGAATGTGGAATATAGTGGAAAAATTACTTCCTTGGACATAGATGCTATACCTTTGTTTATAAGTTGCACAATGTAGAATGATTTCCTCACTACTGTAGACACGTGATGGTGCATAATGTGGTGGATTCTGGCCCCTGATAAGCAACTGAATGTGAACATCTCCTTACTCAGCCTGGTGACTGAGACATCAGTGTGTCTCACAATGGAGTCTCCAAGGACCAGAATGTTGGATTGTGTGGTGGCTTGCCTTACGGGCTGATATGTGCTTAGAAGTACAGGCTCCATGAGATATGGCTTCACGTGTTGATGTGGGTGTTGTTTTGAAAGAGTGCATTCCGGGCTGCTGAGGGCATTTGTTATGTGTACTTGATCTAGGAGGTCTTTGGGGTTTAAGAAGTTTACATTTAATTCCCTTATCATATGTCGATCTATGGGGCTGCCGAGGATATTTGTTATGTGTACTTGATCTATGAGGTCTTTGGGGTTTAGGAAGGTTACATTTAATTGTCTTATCATATGTCGGTCTATGTGTCTGCTTTGAACTGTGCGTGATGGGTGCAGTGTGTGTACTACTGACAACCTGAATGACATCACGAGTGCTTTTGTGTGAGAGCTTTGCCTCCAATGGCATTGTGTAAATAAATCTCTCACATACCTTACCAGTTTGTGTGAGAATTAACTGGTTGTCAGTAAACATGAGGCAATTTCTGCATTGCCTCAGGATGCCCATATACACCAAGCTGGTAAGAGAGATACTTGGAAAGTTTTTTATTATTCAGATGGTTGAAGTGAGAATATAAAGTAATGTCAGGAGTATCTGGTATGCAACTCTTGGGGCAGTGCTTGTCACTGCAAACTAGTTGTCCTGTGTGCAACTAGGTATTGATGAAACTTCAAGGGTGGTTTTGCAGGAAAAAAATCAACTCAAGGTGCTGCATCTATACATGGCACTGTCAAACACTTGAGGGGAAACTAATAAGTAGACCCTGATGACTTGTGGATGAAGTATTCAGGGAGATATTCTGAAGTTAGGTTAGACAGCAACAAATCAAACAGTGCTTACTGAAAGAAATAATTAGCTTTGTCAAGACTGAAGAAAAGAGGAAATTCTACTGAATGGCTACTGCCTGGCTAATACTAGTGGTGGTCTCACCACAGCTTCATGCTGCTGGGATACAATACTCCTTTGTTTCTTCTCTCACTAGAATCAAAAGAGAAGCACCAATCCCAAGATGAGAAACAGGCCACAGGTTCTTTGGTCATCAACAGTCTCATCCTAGGTGATGCAGGGGTCTGTAGTTTTGTTGCAGCCCTTTCCTGGTAGATGCCTTGAAGAGCAACCAGACCAATCAGCAAGGTCAAACAAAGACACTCACTGGTCAATCAGAAATAGTCAGGAATCAATGTACTTTGCTTGTTCTCTCACAAGGAACAAGATAGAAGCACAAATTTCAAGCTGACATATATGATGCAGTTATTAGACTTTCCAGCGATCAGCAGTCTCCAGAAAATAATGTCCCTACGCTCCTTTTCTCACCAGGAGCAAAATACCAGCACTAATCACAAGATGATTACTGACAGGCAGAATGTGGGCTCTCCAACAATTGGTAGTCTTGGTGTAGATGATAAAGATTTTAAAGGTAAGATGAAAAAACGGGTTAATATCCCAAGAGCTGCAGTGTGCACTAAGCAGTTAGATACAAACGAGGGTGTAAACTAAGCTTTAGCTATCTAAGTGGAAAGACACTAATTTTAAAAGAGCAAGATAAAGTGGAAGGGATTGACGCTTTGTATTCTGGCTGTATGGAATACCATAGGATGGCCAATAAATTTAAAAAGCTGAAGGGGAGTGATTTCATAAAATGATAATTGTGTGCTTCCTCACAATAGCCAACGAAGGAGGAGAGGGAGGGAAATATGTGGTCAAATCAAAATATGGGGGAGGCAACTAGAAAGACAGTTGAGTTTAAAAACACCACAACACCAGGGTGGGGGAGTGGAAGACATTTTAATTTTTGGGAGACTCAAGAGACACAGTTGTGGTCTCTTTCCTAGTTTAAATATGCAATTAAAATCAGAATACAAGTAAAACACAGTGTAGTAAATCACAACATACAAATTAGAAGAAGGCAATGAATACAAAATATAAGAAAGCAAAAACAGATTAACCTTTCCCTCACAGCAACCCGTGGCAAGAGTCTGAGTGAACTTTTCCAGTAAAGCCTTGTAATGTTTTATTTTACCCCTTAAATAGAAGGTTTATTTACCAGTTCCACCCTCAGTTCACAGGTAATTAACTTTAATTGACCTGTTCAAATTTGAGCAACACACAAGAAACACTGTTTTGGTCTCTTTCCTAGGCTAAATATGCAATTAAAAGCAGACTACAAGTAAAACACAGAGTAAAGAAAATAAATAATAATATACAAAAATAGAAGAAGACAATGAAGCAATCTTAATACAAGAAAGCAAAAACTAATCTTTACCTCACATCTAGATGTGGCAGAGGTCTGGCTGAGCTTTTCCAGTAAAGTTACATATTTTCCCCTTTAGTGCCCTTCTAAACATTAGTGACAGAAACTTTACATTTTGTCATTATCTGTTAAGATAACCACTGTCACCTTTTTCTTTCTCTCTTAGCCTTTGTGTTCTGCATATCTTCTTCCTTACCTCCTTGCTTCCATTTCCAGTGTCCCTCTCCTTCATGCTTACTGCACCACGGTCCTTTTCTTTCAGCCATAACTGTTTCCATCTCCTTTTTTGCTGTCTTTCATTTCACCTCCTTTTGCATGGTCACCCATCATTTTATTTTTAAGGCTCTCAAATAGCAAATTTGTACCTCTTGTTCTTAGTCTGTCTCCCAGTGCTCTATCTCAACCATCCCTCCACTGTTCAGAAGTCAATTCCTTGTAGTCCCATACACACATCCACAGCCCCCACCCCATCTTCTGTACCCTCTTCCCTAACCTGTCTCTCCAGAAATTATTCTTTTTGAAAAATGCTACACTCTACCAATCTTCACTTCATCCCTTCTGTACAATCGTATCAGAGTATTATTCTCTAATGTCCTTTATTTTCACTTGCAATATCTATCTAATTCATATGACATCCATTTCCCCATCATATGAGTGTCCCCATTTTTCTTACCTTGCACAAGAACTGTTGATAATACAGAGCAGCACTTGCTAACCTTGTTCCCCTTTAACCAGTCTTCCTTTCTTATTCTGACACTGTTCACTTTTTTTACTCCAGTTATCCCTTATCATCATCATCAGCCCCCTTTTTCCCATTTTTTTCTACATGGGGTCAGGGTATCGTGTCAACTGTCACCAACTCTCTCTATTCAGTGCCACACTCCTGCCTTCTTCAACATTCATGCATGACTGTCACAGATCTTCTTTCACACAATCCATCCACCTCTTTGCTGGACATCCTTGCTTCCTCTTACCTTCTTCCTGTCTGTCTCAAATTTTCCCCACCAGATTGATTCTACTTTTCTGCACATGTATCCAACCCACCATAATCTATTCTCTTTTCTGCAATTGAAGCTACTTTGCTTCTGCTCTTATGTCCTCATCTGTCCCACAGTGTGCATCCTACCACCCTTCTCAGGCACTTCATTTCCATCACCTCTAGCTTCTTCAACTGTTCTGCCTTTACTGCCCAGGTTTCTGTACCATACAGTAGTACTGGTCACACCACTGTCTTGTACACCTTACTTTTCAGCTTCTTTGCATTTTTCTGTCATAGACTACACCGGATACTCTATGCCAGTTGGCTGCAGCCCCTCTGATTCTAGCTTTGACCTCTTTATTCAGACTTTCCTTCTCCTCAACCACCCCTCCCAGATACTTGAAGCTGTTTACCTGTTCCACTATCTTCCCTTCTATTTCTATTCTAGGCTTCTTCTGATTTCCCCAGTTTGCTGTCATTACCACTGTCTTATCTGTGCTTAGCTTCAACCCATGTGCCTTCAGTTTTGCATTCCATTCTCATATCGTTTGCTGAAGTTCTAGCTCAGTGTCTGCCTGTAATGCCACATCATCTGCATACAGCAGCTTTGTTGATCTGTCCCCTCCGACCTGTTTGCTAATGTAGTCCATCACCAGTAGGAACAGTAGTGACTCAAAGCTGAACTCTAGTGTACACCCACTCCCACTGGGAACACCTTTGTGTGGAGTAAGTTATCCCTTATCCTTACTCCTTTTTCCAATTTGTTCCCCTTTCACTTACACCTCTGTTTAAAGTGATCCCTACGAAAGTGTAAAACCCAAAACTGCAGGTCTCAAAACTCAAAAAAAAAAAAAAAACCTGCAATAACTGCAAATATGGAAGCTTGTTGTTACACCATCAAAGTGATTCTGCCCTTGCATCCACAAACCCCTGCTACTTATACATACAAACTCTGAGGCTGCTATACCTCAAAGTATGGAGAATAATCTGAAAATAGTCTGACATCCTGCAACTTCAGATTTAGTATATATCCTCATTATTTGTATTTACTGTTTTGCTATTCTGCTGATTGCAATTTTAGTTTTCAGTATATTAAGAGGTACCAGTATAACATATGACCAGTTGTATGCATCTTCCAAGTCTAGATTTGAGAAAGTCCTTCCTTTCTTGAATGAGATGCAAACTATCTCTGGCACAGAGCCTCTTTGCCAAAATTCTCTCAAAGTTCCCAGCAGCCTGCATCTCTGCTTCCCTACCCACTACCTTAAACAACAATCACACTCCCTTAATCTCTCTCTCCCCTAACTGAAACTACTGTGCACCCCAATTTCCTGCACTTACTAGTGGGATTGCCCATCTAGCTCTCCTTATTGCCTCCCCCACTGTCCCAGTCAAGTTGTATGCATCCACGTTCAGGAATACCATGATACACGAACATCCTCTGTCCTTTGTGACAGAACTGGTAATTTCTTCACACTCCTAAATCAACATCAGCCCTGGTACTATTTTCACTACCACTAGGCTCATCTTCTCTATCCTGCTTCCTTTCTAACACCTTGGGCAATAGACCTTTGAATCACCAGTGCTCCCATCTTCTGTTCCAATGCTACTCTTACTGCCTATTCTCTCCCAAGACTATTCATGGTTGAGCTTTCACTCCATTCTTCCAAGGCTAACTTCCCATATGCTGCACTTGCAAGGTTGTCCCTACTGCTTGTCCTGCCTTTCAGTCTCATTGTGCTTCTCACTTCTTTGGCCGCTAATGTCCTCTTTCTGTCTGCTTTCTCTGCTATTAACCACATCTTTCAGTACACATTTTAACAGTATATTTCATTTATTCCATCATTTAAGTTACTCCTTGCTCTGCTTTCTCCAGCAGCTGTCCTGATTCATTTCCCTGCTACCTTTTCTTTCATTTGTCTTTCAAATGCCTCCTTCTCTCTCTCTCCTGCTTGGTGTTTATATTTCCACAGGGTTTTAAATTTTCCTGCCATTTCCCTATCTTCTGTTTTTCAACTCCCTCGGTAGCCTTCATGTTAACCTCCTCTTCCCCCTCATATCTAAAACCTCTAACCCCCTCCCCTGTACCACAGCCTCTTCCCTCAATCCTTCCCATCCCAACACCTATCCATGACCCTATGACCTATTACTCACCTGCACACCTCCTGTCTATCTACTGGGCATCCAGCCATCATCTTTTCAGCCATATCCTACTGGCAAAAACCTCCCTCCTAAGGATCATACCTTTCTACAAGCAGAACACTCTCATCTAACAGGACTCTTAAGGCATACTGCCAACCTACACCTATAACACCTCATCCACTTCTCCCCCTCCCTATCCTTTCCAACCTCTATTGCCTATTCTGCTTCTCTCTAATCTCCTGATTTCATTACCTGTTCTATACTAGTTTGTGTCGATGTGTACAACAGCATACTATGCTGCGGAGCTGCATGCTACATAATGGAGATACTTCACACCATGAGCGAAAATACCGCAAATCGAAACTGTGATTGTGGGGTCGTGTTACAGTGAGGAGTGGGATATTTGCCCTTTCCTCACTATAGTGCGACCTCAGAGTTAGAATATATAGTTAGCAGGGGGTGTGGGGGGCAGAGCCCCCCACAATAGCAAGTTCGATTACCAGCATTTTCACTCATGTGAGCGTTCGCGGTAAAGTCTTTTCGGTTTTCTAATATAGACTCATGTATCCTAAACTTTCTGGAGACAACAAAAGAGAAAAAATGTATATCAATCTAGTGGAATCAAAGATAACTGGGAATGCCCTTCAGGATTTCAAGATACACTTAAAGGAATGTATTCTAAATATGCTTTTAAATGCTTAGCCCTATGATGCCCAAAGATGGTCTCTTAACTGCAACCCAGGAGACAACGGTTCGATTAGCAGCCACAGAACTGAAGGAGCCAGGCAGGAAGGGGGAGGAGTAAAGGGGAGTGGCCTGCTGAACTGCTGATCACACTTGGCAGACACAGTGGTATAATCTCACTGGTGGATAGGGTTATCACCTGTCCCACTTTGCGAGGGACAGTACCTCTTTGGGCAGTTGTGTCCTGACAAAATATATCAAAAATGGCAAATGTCCTGAGATTGTAGGACATAATTATGTCCCATATTTTATGTAACAGTTGCATAAAATAGTTATTTCTGTATCTAAAATACCTAAATGTTACAAGAAACAGAATAAGCAACTAAACTGCTACAAGAATAAGCTTTTATTTAGGCAAAAAAGTAAAGTTCTATCCTTTGTACTGACCGTGGGTATGTGTCGGCCTGTAAAATCTGATGTGTGTCCCGAAAATGTCCCACTTTGGCCATTTGAAAAGGTGGCAACCCTACTGGTGGAGACCAAAGAAACCACCGCCAAGTGCTTCAGGAGGATCAGCAGGCTGCTTCTAGTGAATGCCCTTTGTGGAAATGATGGATGTCTTCTGAAGTTAGCCTACTGCACATCTCCTCCCCTTTCAGTAAGTGCATGTGAGGAAATAGAGCTTAAAACAGAAAATAAAGCTTAAATCACCTGAATGGCTGTCTAAATGATGGCCTCTCCTGGATGACCCTCACCTCAGTAATGGGAAATGAATGATTTGACTGCGGGAACAAAAACAGGAAAAAAAATGTAATTATATACATACACACACACACACACACACACACACATATGTAGGTGTGTGTATATATATATATATATATATATATATATATATATATATATATATATATATATATATATACATATATATATATATATATATATATATATATACACACACACACACACACACACACACACACACACACACACACATATGGATCTAGGACTTTTGATTGAAAGATCAAAAGCCCGAATCCATTACCACCAAACACACTTTAACGAAAGTGTTTCATTGAAAAAAGTACTTTTGTTAAAGTATGTTAAAAGAAAAGAAAAAAAAACACAAAAACTACTTGAATGTAGGGGGGCAAGCCTCCCCGCACCCCCTGATGTGAGTGGCTGCACCCCCCAGACCCCCCTACTTTAATATTCTCACTCCGAGGTCGCACTACAGTGGGGAAAAGGGAATTTTCCCTTACCGCAGCGTAGTACGACCGGAACAACAAGCATACTTACACGAAAGCGCTGCTTCAGTGAAAAGCATTTTCGCGCAAGTATGCTCAGCAAATTGGGATTTGGTGAAAGATGCAGTCGAGCATCTGTATGGATCCTATATATATATATATATATATATATATATATATATATATATATATATATATATATATACATACACACACACACATACAGGCTTACACTGAAAATTTTGAATGCCATTTTGCAAACTTTGAATGTTGAAAGACAGTTTTCAAAGTCGCACAATGGCGATTCAAAATATGTCAAACCTGCAACAGCGGATGCTAGTGTGCATTCGCTGCTGTGAGATCAACATACTGACTGGAGATCGCACTACAGTGGGGATCAGGAACTTTGCCCTTTTCCTTGCTGTAGTGCAATCTCGGAGTTGTAATATATAAGTAGCAGGGGGTGTGGGACGTGCAGGAGTGCTTGCCCCCTGCAAAACGTGTATTGAATGTCATCAGATGTTCAGGTAAGTTAAAAAAATTTCAACAAGTCAAATTCGACTTGTTGACATTTTTCTTCTGTTATTATTTTGGTTGGTATATGTTGTTAATTTCGACAGTGTTTTTTGAGTAAGTGATTACTCGCAAAAACATTGTCATAATTTTGCTAAACTGTATACACACACACACACACACACTGTTGAAGAGCTCCAAAATGGCTACTACATCAACAAACTAGGTGGTACCACAATCTACAGAACTAGCCAGGTGTCTAAAAGGATCCTGCAATGAGTAGTAAAGCACCATATCTGTATGCTATCATTCTGGTTACCAGACAAACATAATACTCTGAAAGATGCCCTATGCAAAATGTTTCTCTCACACATTGAATTACAGATCAAGAACATAACAGACATGTACTCAACAAAATGGGTTAATCTGTACGGGGTGCCAACTCAGTGGACAATATCTTCTTCTGTTATCTTCACTCTGGCTATTCCTCCCTAAAGCTTCAAAACTTAGAGGAGCATGTAAACTCTGGCAAAGCACTCTGCAATACCAAGCACCATATTGGGAGAATGTGCCTATCCCTAGTCCACCAATTCACCTCCAACCACTCAGACGGCACATTCTATAAATCAAGAAAACTAATTAACTTGTACTGTACAATCATATGTGAATACATTCCTGCCTGACTTGCAGAGAGCTCTAAAGCAGCCACTGGATGTACAAACAGAAATAGTCTACGGTACCATAACCTCAGACTTACTACAACTCACCATATTTGCATTTTCCATTTCATTATTCCAAGAAACACAATTGCTACCCTTTGTACTTTCAGCAGAAGACTGATTTAAGTAAGTCTACTTGCAAGTGAGCAAGTATCACACAATGACAGCAACCAAAAAATAGACAAAGCCCTTCTGCAGAAGGTGGAACAAGCCCACCTGAACCTCCATGAGAAAAGGTTCATACTCCCTTAGTTTCACTCAGAGGTTGCTCCACATCAAAGAAAAAAAGAGTGATCATTTCAAATAGAGAAAATATCTTGCTCCCTCTGAGATGCTCTGATCTCAAAGTCTGCACAGATGACTACAATTTGAGTCCATGCACATCACTACAACATGTACTATGATTCATGTATGGGAAAACAATTTATCCAGCAATCATGATTCTACAATTAAGAAATGTGCACTGATGGCTCAAGTAGATGAAGGAAGCACTTTCCTGCCAAGCAGCAGCCAAAAGACCACCAAAAGGTAAATTCTGAGAAGGCCAGATCCTGATGCACCAAAGAATCTGGTAGCCAGCACCATGGCATACACAAATAAAACTCTGACTATGACACAGATGTCTCTTGTTTGAATAGTGGCCCAAGTACTGAAGGGGCTATTTAGAAAGAGGAAGGAGAAGCAGTATCAGTTTGCTTCTCTCTCTCTAATGAAAGAGTTTGGAAGGTACAGATCCCCAGTGGAGAATGAAAACTAGATGAATGGCTTTGCTTACAAGTGGTGGGTACAGCCTTCAAAGGGATCGTGTCACTTGCAGAAGAAGATAATATGCCCTCACAGAGGCTCAATGCATGACAGCCCCTTTAGTATGTACATGTATGAGTTTGAGTAATACCAGGGATACACAAAAACTCTGCCCCCCGCCGCCACTGTGGATAGCAGCACTACTCCCAGTGGTTGATTATCATCCTAATGACAGTAAATGGTCTACGGAGTTCTCACCCCTGGGTGAAACAAATAATGGGATGATAAGCTGATAGGGAATATGAATCTGCTGGGACTCAGGAGCAATTCAAAAAGTCATCTGAATCATACATTCAGAACCTTAATCTGAGTAAATAATGCTTGGTGACATTGTGAAATGATGACCAAGTGCCCACTGCAAAAATGTCTGAAATGAAGACATTTTTGAAGTGAGAAATGGAAGCAGTCATACCTCTGCTGGTAAAGAGGTGCACGTGGCAGCAGTGTTTTCTAAGGGTGGTCTGCAGCCTGATGACAAAAGGCAAAGCGGTAGTAGCAACTTACTTAGTAAGGACTTGCTCAGCAGCTGACACCCCCTCTCACAATGGTAGAATCCAAGGTGGTGACACATATCCAGGGCCTAAAGAGCTCTTTCCCCCTAGTTTCCCTCCTTGAAAAGAAAACAGAGGGATGAATGAACTTGTGTAAGGATGTTTCTGTCATTATAAAAAAACATGGGTTGGTCATAAGCATTAGCCAATCCTTGTGAAAGGCCAGATATAAGAGCCTGGAGCGCAAGGATCCTATGAGCCAAAGTGATGTCTGCCAAGTAAAATGCCTTCAGACAGGCAAACTTCAGAACTGCCAAACAGTAAAGACATTTGAAAAAAATTGGCAAACCTGTAAGAGGGTTTGTAGGGGCATCAGCCTTACAAGAATCTCTAGGTATTCTTGACCTTCTTACTCAATTCAAAGAGGGTTAAGGTGAACTTCTCCTAGATTTGAATCTGCAAAAGCCAAATGCAGGCCCACAAACAGCCATGAATACAGGATTGAGTATATGATGAGCATGAGTATATGGTGTGTCAGGAATTAGACAATGGGGCAGTGATGCAAACAGGCACACCTGCCAAATGTGGCCCAGAACAAATAGCCTGCACAAGGCCTGGTGCTAACATCAGAATATGTTCCCCAAGAGTGTGTTCCTGCATCCACTAGGCCAAATCTTACCTAAAGATATCAAACAGCTGATATGAGGGTCTGAACTATGCAATTTGGTAGAGAAGACTCTGGTGGACCCTGCTCACCCTGAGTCAGTCAGCCCTGCTAGACTCAAGAGAAGGCTTGGGAAGACAATTCCTTAATGTTGAGTACAGCCACCAAGCAACAACTAGAAGACTCAATGGACTGCTTCTCAGGAACAGGATACTTGTACGTAAGTTCTGGCAATTTGATCAGTTGAAAGCTGCTACTGACACCTGTGGATGCCCACCCCAAGATGGTTGCCAGGGGTATGCCTGCCAAAATCTCCTTGATATCTACCAAGACATAAGACAAGTACAAACTTAAGCTCTCACTAATCGAGAGAGCTAAAAATATGAGGGCACTGTGGCATCATTTTCTGGCCAGCCTTATATCAAGAAAATATGACCAATATCTGTCCTCTGTATCCTTTGCTTTCTCAAAGTATTCAGACAATGGTGTTGGATTGAGACAATGATCCTCCTACTGCTTCCTGCTCAGAGCACTCTCAACTACTGCCACCTTATAAGATGTCAAAAAAGCCTGGAGTTTCCTGTTCCTGCATCCTTAGTTGGCTAGGTTGAAACAACGCCACTTACAGCAGTGCAAGATGACATGTTCTTCTCACAAGCAGTAAAAGTCATACAGGTGCAGGTTATGGCCTCTGATTTGGCAGCCACACACACACTCTTTGATGGCTTAAGTTTCTTTGGGGGGGGTGGCCTAATGGTTAAGGTGTTTGCCTTGCAAACACAAGGTGCAGGGTTTGAGTCTCACAAGGGACAATTGGCTAAGCTTAAAATGGCTCGCAAGGGCAGTTAGCTTAGTACTAATCTATGAACCTATGAACCTAAAATCAAGAACCTTTCCATGATAAACAACAAGGTGATAAGCTGAGCTGCAAATGTTCTCCTAGTGTGCTGCATGATGCCACAATATATGGCAACAGAGGGTGCACATGGCCCTATATGACCCCAAGCCATAGCAACATACTGAAAAAAAATGAAGATATGTCTAAAGTCATAAAGAATGGGTCCGTCAGACACATAATCATTAAGCTCGCCTTAACAGAAAGCAAACTGGGCTAGTATAACATAAAATGTTGGCATTGTGGCTCTGCTAGGAAGGAAGGTTTGAGCATAGTTGTCAATACATGCTTTGTGAGGGACTCAGCCTTTTCCTGATGAAGCTAAGCAGTGATGTTGAAATGTCCTCTAGATAAGGAGCTTCTACCTGGCCATCCCTCCCAAGAAATGCCCCCCCCCCAAAAAAAAAAATAAAAGAAGAAAGACCCTCCAATCAGTCAAACAGCTGTTCTACATCACAGTCCTCCACTGCTTTAGGAATTATCTGACTAAACAGTGAACTTTCCATACAAGGCAAACCAAAGTGGTGTAGTTTAAGAGAAAAAAAGCAGTTCTGGAAATGGCACAAATCATAGAATGCAAGAAGAACACAGGCAGTCTCCAAGACTTTAGACAGAGTGGTATATCCTCCCAAGTGTTAAATAAAAGAACAAGACAATATTATATATATATATATATATATATATATATATATATATATATATATATATATATATATATATATATATACTAAACATATATTCATAGTGATATCAGAGTTCAAAACCATAGTAAATATTTAAAATAACATTGCAGTACAGGCTCACACAAATAAAGAAAAACAAAATCTAAACTAAGCTTTGATATATTCCTGACTGCATCTAAGAGAATTATACTATTCCCTAGCAACTTACTATTAAAGCAAAGCAGATGATGTGGTGAATGGCTCTTGTTGGCAGGTCCAAGGCAGAATACAGAATGTTCTGTCTCACTAAGAGACTTCTCAAAATAATATCCAAAATATTACTGCTGGAGTAGCTTGCTGAATGACATAATTTCTGGTCATCAGATTTCTAGTTTACAGGCCAAACCCCCCACTGCTAAAGCTGGCAGTATTTATCATCTACCTGTAAAATACTCATACATGGGCTTTTACTCAAATCTTTGGCAGATGCTGGAAGTCATAAAACAATTACATCCCTTCATGCTTCCAAAGCAGCAATTATTTCACCCTAAAGACAACAGAGAAAGCTTCCTAGTACACACTTTGTGTCTCTAGCTGCATTGAAAGACCTTTATGGTGTAGCCTATAAAGTAATTTAATTTCAGACATTTTTCTAAAGTTTTGTGGACTGAGGCTAACCTCCTGTATTCCAGTTTCCACTGTTAAAATATTATACATTTAAACAGTTACAATAATGCATGTACATTTCTGTTCTCTTCCAGTAGGGCACACTGTGGATACATTTTAAACACGGCACTTTACAAATACCTTTTCAACACAAACATCTGTACAGAGCAGTTTGATATGCACATGACATACAGTTCTAATACATTTGTAACACAAGCATCTTGTATAGATTAGTTTGATATTCACAAATGACATATAATTATTTACAAAATTCCAGCTAGCTGGCTGGCAGTACCTCCTTTTGTCACAGAGACAAAATCCTGGACCTTTCAAATCTAAACAAATTTGTGAGGGTAAAGAAGTTAAAATGAGCCCCTGCAAATACTTCTTTGTCCCTTCTGGTAACTCATTACAACCTAGTGATGTCTCCAGTCTTTTCTGCAGTTGCATCCTACTGATGTCTCTAGATGTTAAACATTGCTTGCTCATATTTGCATTAATAGTTTCAAAACCATGCTACATACAAGGTATTAGAAGATTTCATCTTAAAAAGCTTACACAATGACAAACACAACTATATTGATATTTGACATCTGTCTAGTGCAGATCAAAATATATCAAATATCATCTGTAAGCTATTTATTTGTATTGTAATAATATCACACTAAATATCTCAACAATCAAGTGAGACAGACAAAACTGCTTTGCCTCATACGAAAACTCACATTTAAATGAAAAAAAAGAGACTTCTGGCAGTATGTGTGTCGCTTGAATGGCTACTGAGTTACCGTAAGCTGTTTATACTACACACATTTCATATTTACTGTGGTTATCATGGGTTACAAAACACAGTTTAATACTTAGAATTGAATAAATCCAACCACTGTAAAGGTTACTTTGTGCTGAACAGTTTGCCATTTACAATTTTTTAGTAATATGGTTCTAGAGATATGAACATTTGTTTGAACTGCGAGGCAAAAACTTCATTTTTTAAAGACTCAGGCCACACCCACTTTGAGTTAAGAGTACAAACTCTAAAGAACTCTTTTGGAGGGAATGAGTTTTTAAGAGATGTCTTCATAATTATACTGGGCATGAAGACTGCCTAACACAAATCCTTATTCACAGGAAGCACGAGCATTTTGTTGTGGGGGGCAGTACTCCCACTTTCAGCTCACCTCATACCTCTCAACCTCTTAGAGCAAGAAATCTGGATAAAGCCATAAATAAAAGTGGGACAAAGGCTCAAAAATAGGGGCAATTTTTAAATATTGCTCTTACAAACTTAGAAAGTTGATAGAATAACAGGTTTTGCATAGCACAAATTTTCTGAAAGGTACGAATTCTGAAACTCAAATGTCTATCATTATTTTCTACCTTTAATCTTTAATGATTTGCCACTAATTTGTCAGAAAACCACAATTTTATGAAAAATGGACCAAAAATATGAGCCAAAAATCTGTAGAGTTGAGAGGTATGGCTCACGTCCTTATCCTTTGGCCTCTCTATTGTACTCAGGATTTTTACAAAGTGCCTAGCCCCGGTTACTACCTACCTAAAAACTCAGAGGAATCCACATTCCCCCTTATCTCTACAATGCCTATGCAACAACCTCACAGAAGGAGCTTCAGGAGAGGGATTCAGTTTTATTCTTATCTCTGCAACTGCCTTACAACAGCAGCCTCAGAAAATAACTTTTAGGGGAATTCTCAGCTACACCAACTAGTAACTTCAGCACTTGGACAGCCCTCAAAGGCTCCAGAAGTCAGGCTTCTCCTCATCATCTTATTCCAAAAACTTTCTGACAACAATCCATGATACAGTACAGTGCAATGTATCTTTCCATCTAAAAAAGAAAGCATTTATGAGCCAATTCTTTCTATACACTTCAAACAAACCTCTTCTGGCAACCTAATTTTTCCTCATGTTAACAGAATGCATGTCAACTTCCATCCTGATGGTGGAGCATGCAAAACTTGAGAAAAAATAAATAAATCAAACAGCATCTGAGGATGTTTGAGACTAGCACTACCAGTCATTAGAAAATAGGATCTTTGTGATTCACTTTATCAAAGAGTAATTCCTTTGGTGGCTGGCTTAGATCAACATCATTTCAGGTCTTCCTTTCATCACTCTTGAACCCAGCTAGGAACTGAACATAGATACCTAAGACTTGGCCTGCAGAATGCAGATAGGCCATTGTTAGATCAGGTTTTTTATTGTACAGTAGTTATTAAGCATTAGACAGGCTAAAAAATAAAATAGGCCTAGAAATGATATTTCATTTATGCATACATTTTAGAAAAGCAGAAACAAAGAATCTTTCACTGAATGTTAACCTTGCTGGCTAAGAAATGGTATTTCATTTACGCATACATTTTAGAAAAGCACATACAAAGAAATTTTTTTACTAAACGTTGACCTTGCTGGCCAAGCATGAGATAAAGCGAAGACTGCAGATAGTTCTTGTTTTGTTCCTTTCTCAAGAGAAGAATGCAGTTTTTGTTCTATTCCTTTTTCACGGGAAGAATCAAAAGATAAGGCACCCGTGAGGCTACAAAACAAAACATAGCCTGAGAATCAAGACTAGGGGCGTGAATGTAGTCTATAGAGGAAAATTACTGGAAAAAAGGATATAATATGTGAAGTTCAGGATAGCAGTTTAGTCTGATGCAAGACTGGTTCAGATGTAAGTTTGGTTTAGATGACATTATGATATTCATGCCTACACTTATGCTATACGTGTATCTCTGCTTATGCTGATTTGAATATGCTGCAATAATCTATCTGCTGTTTTTATTGAATGTTACACACCAGAATAAAGGAAAATGAAAAAAGGAAACAAAAACTCTGACTTTTTTAAAGCCATCTCAAGGCTCAGAAACTTGGTCAAGGAGACATGAAAAGAAAGCACACAGACATAAAACAAATATGGCAGTCATACATGCCCTCAAGGCTTTCACCCTGTTTCTCTGCACTGGAATGCTCAAGGAAAATAAAAGATAATATCTCCATGATGCTGTACATCAACAAGTATGAAGGCATTCATTCTTATTATTTTTGTGGACTAGAATCTGGGACCTGGCATTCAGCATGAACGTATATCTGCCACTGCACACTCCAGGTAATCAAAAGGTCCTAACAGTCTACTGAAGAAGCAACCTGACTGCCCAGCATGAAAGCAAGTCAGACATAAGTTTTATTTCCTGCAAACAATGAGAAAAATTGGTGGCTGCAAGCTTAAACCTGTTTGCAGGCAGAAAAAAATAATCAAATTCCTTTCTCTGCTGTTCACCACATCTGTTCAGAGAGGCCCAAGAGATCAATATCTTCAACATAAGGTAGAATCATGACCTGCTGTATACAGTCTCCCTATTTCCCCTCACCCCAGAAGTACTAGCTACGGTAAAGAGGGTCGACGCAGACATTATGTTCATGTTTCCCCTTGCAGTTAAGGGAGGAATAGTTCTCCCAAATATTCTATGTGGCATAGCAGGACCCATGGGTCCTGCAATCAGGGCTAAAATGTTTGGCTCGGTGGGAAGGGACCTCAAATGCCACACTCTCAGGTCTTTCAGGATGACTACTTCAATGGTTCAGAGGCATCTGCACTCCCAGCAAGTGGTTGGATATCATCCAAGAAGCTAGGAAGCCCAGCACTATAACAATCATACCTGGAAAAGTGAAGAGGTCTTTCGTCTGGTGCATCAGCCATGGGAGTACACTGGAATTAGCATTCTAGTGATTCTCTTTTTGTCACACTACTTTGCTCAAAGGGACTATATTTTCCTTCTATACAACTTCAGTCTATCTACACCTGAAGCAGTAAGTTTCAGCCAATTCCATTGTAAATGTGTTCCCCTGGATACAGTCTACCTCTGATGCCCAAATCTCATATGCATAGTCTTTGATGTATTTATCAGCACATTATTCTCCTGTGCCCAAATGGTCAGTTAAGTAAAGTTCTTTTGCTGGCATGCCCTGTCTGTAACACCTACAATCAGTTTACCCAATTTCAGGTAATATGCATACAGACTGTTGAACACCTCAGAAAAAAAGACAGGTCTGAAACATACAATCTAAACAAGTAAGTGCCTATGAACTGCATGTATATATTTATTTATTTATTTATTTTACATTTGTTGACCGAGCTAGTCTAGCTGGATATATGTCCATTTTCAGTAGAGGCCCAGGGAGAAAAGCTCCAAGCAATGGCAGAGACAAAATACAATATATAGTAATAGTTCCAAGAAAGACAGTATATAGTTTATAATTGAGGTTCAGTTAGACTTGAACAGAGCAGTATAGTAGGATATGCTAAAACAAATACATATAGCAAGCATTTGAGAGATAGCAATCAATAGAAATAATTAAAAATTTATTCTTTCATTACCACAGGAACACATAGAGCAGTAGAGTAGAGGAGTATAGAGAGCACAGGAAGGGGAAAGAGGTGTCAGTCAGCATTAGAGCAGGGACAAAGCCAGTGAGTTTTAGGGTATTCTTTGAGTAGCTTTCTGAAAAGAGGAGTGGAAGTAAGGGTGGTAAGTTCATTAGGAAGCTGGTTCTAACTTTTTCCTACTGTGTTGGAAAAAAGTGAGTCCCCTGCTTTGTTGTTGGATTTAATAGTGGAAACTAGTAGCTTATTAGTTGAGCGAAGTGTAGTAAGATTTTTGTAGGGGGTAATCAGATTAGTGAGGATTGGGGTATTATTAGGGTGATAAAGAATCTTATGGGAGATGACAAGTTGTTGGAAAAGTAGTTGATTCTGCAGTTCTAACCATCCCAGTTGTTTGATGTTGTGACAGTGGTGAGTTCTAAAGGGGGTGCCAGTGGCAAATCTGGCTATGTTATTGTAACATGTCGAAAGTTTGGAGAGGTTGCTTTTAGAAAGATTGGTATACATTGCAGAAGCATAGAGTAGGGTAGAGATCAGATGGGTCTGGGAAATAGTTATTCTGGCAGAAGGGGATAGGAAGGGTTTGATTCTGTAAAGGGTGCCAAGTTTTTTGTTAACAGACTTTATTGTAGAGTTAATATGGTGATCATAGCTAGGGTAGTTATCAATTGTTACTCCCAGTAGATGGGTAGTAGTGTTAGGGGATATGTTAGTTCCATTGTTAGTGGTTACAGTGAAGTACAGTTGAGGTGACTTAAGAGTAGGAGCAAAGAGCAAAAATTTTGTTTTTTTGGGGTTCAGTAGAAGACCATGCTGCAAGAGCCAGTTTTCAGCACTGTTAAATATGGATTGGGTGAGTGACTGGAGATAGGTTATGGACTTGGCTGAACAAATTAAGGTAGTGTCGTCTGCATATTGTATGCAGGTGGCTTGTGGAATTGTGGTATGTAGATTATTAATAAACAAAGAAAAGAGAAGAGGTCCTAAAATAGAGCCTTGAGGTACTCCAGTGTTCACAGGGAGGGGTGTGGAAAGATTATTACCCCAAAGTACAGCTTGATGTCTGTTTTCCAGATAGGATTAAACCATTGTAATGCCTGTGGATCGAGTGATTGGGCTTTTAGTATGTCAATAAGCAAGTTATGATTCACCATATATTATATATGTACCGGCTAATGTACATGTTTATAAATACACTGTATTACTATGTAGTTTACATGTTTTTCAGAGATGTAAAGAATTTTGATTAGTTGGTAGAACCACTTGTGGAACTCATAAGAAATGTCTCCAAGGGGAAAGTGACCATTCATATAGGGATACAAAACACCTGATGACAGGAAGATCAAGGGAACTATATGTACAGGTGAAAGAAGAAGATTATGCATGATGGGTAATTTCTATAAGAACAGAACTTTACAGCACAATAGGCAAGATCCACTTCTACCTTGCTTCTTGATAACATATGCACTGTCACATTGCTCAAATGGACAGGTATGTCTCTTAGACAAAGACATGGATAAAGTTAGTAAGCAGAACCCTGACAACTTTCACCAATTAAGACACCAATATGCTTATTGGAATCAGCAGGGGACCAAAGTCTGTGTAATGAATGGGACTGAAAATGGGGTCCACAGTCTGTGTTGGAGGCACCTACTGTTATACTGGCCTTCCATGGAAGACTGAAAAAGTGGCAACAATACAAAATCTGAGGTGGGCTGGTACACCACTTGAAGAAACTTTGACAGGTTAAGGCAACAGACCAGAATGTTTAAGGTCTACTGCTCCTGAACTCACTGAGATGCTAGGATCCAATAAAGTATAAATTAAAGTCTACAAATGGGACCATTAACATGGAAGATACCATGAGTGTAACAACCTCAAAATTAGCCAAACTAGAAGTATTAAGTCCTGAAAGCATTACGACAGAAACAAAACTCTCAAGAGGATGGTATTCAATAAACACCCTAAGAAACGAAGGATTTTGTCCATCATTCGGTCAATGCTCTAGAAAGTGTTTTAACATTTCAGCCATTCTTTCCAGGACATTATGCCAGAAAATAAACCATGTACAATAAGCAGCTCAATGTCCTCAGGCAGAAAGCTTAGGATGCAAACACTTGCTTCCCAAAATGGTCTATAACCATGACTCCTTACCTGGGGTGGAAGACAATATAGCCTGGAGTGCCACGTTCATTTTTGGTATCACAGCAGAAATAAATTATCTGATTTTAGTGTTTTTGGTTACAAAAAGGGACCCCCACGGAGGTTGAAACACCAGGTCTTATTTTCTGGGAAATGGAACATCACTTTCTATATGAATCTTGGTGGCCTTCATTATGCACATGAATGTGGGCACCACAGAAAGATCCACACAAATAGTGCACTATGCTGCCAAGAATGCCTACTGGAATGCGAGCTGGAGTGATGGGATAACATTGACCAGTCACTTGCCTATTCTGCAAATAAGCCAAAGATCTTCTACGAATGATCACCAGGGGAAAGGGAAACCTGATCCTCCTCTTCATTAACATCAGGACGGAGCTTATCTTCTTTTTCTGTTTTTAGTAAAACTGAAAAACACAAACAGTGGTGCTGCCTACTATGCAGTCAGTATACTGAATAACAATAGAAGAAAATAAACCAAAAAACTACTATTAGTGTGGAACTATTAAAATTCAGCTCCATCATTGAGTCTGATGAAAAAAAGTTAAAATGGTGAGTCCACAAGTAAAACTTGACTATGTGGTGTTACGCTTTGACAAAAAGGAGGAGATGGGGGAGAGTGTGCTACACAATTTCACTAACTTTGCCATAACTCTTAGTTCTGCTGAGGATCCTTAAGAAAATCAAATCCTGCTAGTGGACACTGTCATCAAGTCTGCAAGGATCCAGTGAGTCAATCATGTTGACAGCCACAGACTCTCTTACCTAAGATGCAAGTCTCCAGACTCTAATTCTGCAAAGGACCTCTGAGCTTTTTATATCTTATTTCTCCTCTACTCCTTGCAGACCATCATTCCTCTCTTCTTCAGAAGCAGTCAAACAGGCAACTCTGGTAGCTGACAAGAGTACCCACATCACCATGAGGGCATTCCTATATGCTCTTCTTGGCATGTATGTGCTTTCACACACTTCTATGAGGATTACCATCACTGGCTTGGAATGCAAAGTCCACATCCCCATTCCTATGGTCATTTTTACTGCACGAGCCTCCACTTGCACAAAGGCAATTTGGCTTGTCAAAATCACCATTTCCCTTCCCCAGGATGAGTGAGTTGGCAGAAATCACTCATTCACTGTTAGTGGAACTCTGGTCATTTGAATTTACAGTCACAGAAATATAGGCTGTCAAACCTGGTTAATCACTGTGGACATGGTAAATGTTAATTCTGCTGTGGCTCTCTGCCCTACTGTAGTCTCCATGACCTTGATCCTGTGTATTTGTTAATTCTCAAAGATCCCAAACTCCTTTTACTCTACTTGTCAAACACAGATGGCCCCATTAACTGAACTGGGGCACCTTGACTGCTAATCCTGCTGGGGACCCCCTAGACTTTCATTATACTGGGACCCCCTACCCAGGAAACAATACTGATGAGTGTCCCCACATCTCTAAACTGCCCTGGGTGCAACAACTTGTTGAGGGACTACACAGTTACCCCAGTTTTGGCTTTCCTCTGCAGGGGTACTATACTTCATGGTATAAATACAATGGGTGGTGGACAGCTCACAGCTACTCCAGTCACAGTCTCTTCTTACAATGATTATGGTAAAGTCCATACACCCATCCACAACCCATCTTCCCATTCCTCCACATGGGGTTGGGGTGCCACTTCAACACTGACAACCATCCACCTACAATAAAGGTTTGCACCTACGAGTGGCTAGCCCTGCCACAGATCATAGTAAAATAACAGTAAATAATTTAGTAACTCTGACGAGAGCTCAAAACTAGTTTGGTTCTATCTCCTCCTGGCAATATTCAATGCAATTAATAATAAAGCTGCACAGAATGCAGGGGTGCATGTATCTGTCAAGAATTTCTGCTTCTGTGGGGACTTCCAAGTTGGCTGCACACTGAGTAATAGCTTAACTTCAGCCCTCCCAGTGTGAAAACAGAAACTCAGAGAAGACAACTAAGGAATTTTTCTTTATGAGTAAATTTCAGTAACTGGCTAGTAAGTACACTGCCAAGATGCCAGCTAAAAAGAAATTCAGAGAACCTGAAAGAAAATCAAACACAAAAGGTGAAGAGAAAACACTGTCTGGGAAGAATCCTGCAGCTGGTCAGCAAAAAGCAGTTCAAGCTCCAGCTTTGGTACAAGAAATGACTTCCAGTAATCTACTGGAAAAATAAGTCAAATGTACTCAGAGTTGATTAAAATAAATGAAACACTGAAGGAATATATCAACTTAAACAACAAAAGGCTGGAAAAATGGAAGAAACTTTAAACAGATATTCAGATGAGTTGATAAAACTACAACAACCGGAGGCCGGAATGAAGAAAAAGCTGGTTTAGTATGTGACTGCTCAAGAAAAGATGTTTCAAAAAATAAAAGAATTAGAGGACAGAGCACATAGGGAAATTCTGATATTTTCTGCTTTACCAGAGAAACTGAAAGGAACAGACTGTTTTAATTTTATGAAAGCACAAATAAGCAAGTTGATTGGTATTCCACAGCAGGAACTGTTAATTGTAAGGACACATAGTGTGTATGCTCCAAACCTGGCGATGAGAAAGCAGCCCAGACCTTTAAAAGTAAAGATGCAAACCTACCAGCAGAAAGCACTGATTCTGACTAAACTGTGGCAGAAGGACAAAGTACTAAAGGGAGGAGACAACAGAGTGTTTGTGGAAAATGATTACTCACAGTACACCAGGCACAAGAGGAATAAATATATTCCAGCAATCAGGGAATGTCGAGAAGCAGGTGTGAGATTCAAGCTGCTGCATCCAGCTATTTTCAGAATATTTTTTACTGGAGGGTCAAAATCATTTTTGATGCAGACTATGCTAAGGAAGAAATATGAATGTTTGACCAACAAACAGTGAGCTGTCAAACAGAAAGGGATTCTGCTTCTTATTCTTTAGACATTAAAACCCATAGACAGAGACTATGCCTGTGAAACCTTTTCCAATGCTCCACAGGAAAATGCTTAAGACACAGAAAAAAAGCACAAGAGTTGACTAGAACAACCAGGAATATGTTGGAAATAAACCAGTGATTGGATCTGGGAGATGGGGATCAACATGGAGAAAACCAGAAACTCAGAAAAGGATGAATAAATGCTGGATTACAAAGCATTAATTACATTTATAGAGTATGACGGAACAAGAAAACCTGGAAATATTGGACTTTTTTTACTCTGTTAAACTTGTAGGGAACTCCAAAGTGTATGCCCTACTTCATGTCATTAATATTTGGAAGAACATTTAGGAGAGGGGAAGAAGGAAGGAGTTAACTGTAAGTAAAACAAAATTTTGTTCTTAATGGTATTTTATAATAAATGACATATACTGCATGCTTTAAAGTATAGCTTTTTCATTTATTTTTGTGCGTAATCTGGATACTAACTTAAACTATTTTTTTCCTTCTTTCTTTTTGTTCAGTTTTAAGAAATGTAGGCACTGCAATGTAAAAAGAGAAGTAAGCCTGTACAGAAAAGCATGATATAAGAAAAACTGATATGCTTTTTCTTACTTTTGCACTGGGCAATGACTGAATTAAGGCCCTAGTCTTGAATTAATAACAAGTTTTAAGGGGAAACAAATAAATAAAAGAACACTGAATATAAAGAAAAGCTTCCTTCTAGCACATGAAAGTACACAGTGAAATATGTGTAGCGGAAGGCAACTGTGTATCTTGTTCTTATGTTTCTATGGAGACAATCTGATAAGAGACAATAGAAACATAGTACTGCTTTCTTTCAATGGCTACGAGATGATGCTTTCTGAAAGAATTGACATTGTTTTCTGTATCTGGGAGAGGAATAAAGATAAGACAACTGACAGCATTTAGTGGAAGTAGAAGCACAGGCTGTATCATGCATCTTAGCATGGATAACCTTCATTATACGTAAATTAAATAATGTGAGTTTGACTGTCAGTTTGGGACAACTGTTTCTATTAGAAGGGTTAAACTGCATTATCTGAAGAAGTATACAGTTTTGTGTGCTAGTATTAGGTTAATAGATTTTAGGCCTGTTCTGGGTGTTTTTTTTTTTTTTTTGAGGGTTTTCATAAAAACAAAAAGGTTTGTAAGATGTGACAAAGGTGCAAATAAATATGACAAGAATCAATTGTATAAAAAACATTAACTTGCCAAATACTAGTGTATGCATGTAACACAAAAGCTGAAAATAGACATTCAAAAAGCTGTTATACATAGTAAGTGGGAATAATAACTTCTTACCATAATTTGTCTTTGTGTCTTTCGGCTTTTCCCGGTTAGGGGTCGCCACAGCGGAACTCTGGTCTGCTAATGATTGGCAGTAGAGTTTTACGTGCTGGCTTACCGGGCCTAACACACAACCTTCAACGAAGGAATGCCCATTCACACATGTCACCACACAGAAGCTGAGAATCGAATGGGCAACGTCTAACTGTGAGGTGACAACGCTACCGCAGCACCACCACCGCAGTACTTTCTATATTATCTTTAAATGTGAATGGTCTAACAGTTGTAAATAAAAAAGAAAGAGTAGTTAATTACATTAAAAAATGCAGACTGCAAACAGCTATGCTACAGGAGACACATTTGGAATGAACGGAGTATGTGAATTTGATATTAGCTCCAGAGCAAAAAAACTTTTAGCACAGTGGTCCAGGCAACAGAAAGTAGAAAGTGTCATTGCCATGCTTAGGAAGCCTATAACAAGGAAAATAACCAGAGATCCTGTAGAGATATTAGAAATATTTTAGAAGTTTTATGAACATCTGTATAAAGTAGAAAAATGTGGAAATCAGGGAAAAGGTATAAATGGAAAAGTTTATGGAAGAATGAAATATACAGATGTTAGAGGTAGATAAGGCTTAATTACTAACATTTAGGATAGGAGAAGATGAGATAAAAATAGTGATGTATAGACAATGTACAGGAAAGTCCCAGGAATAGATGGCATTACTGTGGAAGTTTGGAAGCTAGTAAGGGAAAAACAGTATTTTAAAAGGAGGAGAAGCACCGACATCCTGGAAGAAAGCTGTGGTGGCTATAACACCTAAAGATGGTAAAGACCGAACAGATCCAGCTTCATATAGGCCTATGTTGATTCTAAATCATGACTATAAATATATATAATGACTAAAAGGATGTCAAAGACCATGAAAAAATTAATATGGATTAATGTGGTTTTGTGGAGAGGAGGCAAAGGTTTGGCAACATTAACAGAATAATGATGATCCACTGGGAAGCAGAATATAAGAAAATGCTACTGTTGTTGCTGGGTCTTGATGCAGAGAAAGCATTTGAAAGAGTAAACTGGGATTTTATAAGTTGAGCAATGGACGCATTTGCATTCCTTGACAAAATTATTAGGTTGATTAGGAGGAGTGGGATAATCTTATTCTTCCAAAAGAACAGGGTAGACTGGGATTACCCAATTTAAAGGGGTATTTCAGAGCTACACAGTTAAGGTTCCTATACCAAGCACAAGTAGAAACCTATAATTCAAACTGGAAAGAGAGGATGATGATTTGGGCAGGGGGGGGGGGTCAAGAAACAAGGAGATACTGGGATTTTGGATGCATACCTTTAAGGAGAATAACAATAATCATAAAGAATATTATATTCATAAAGTAGCACAAAGTATTCTATGAACTAAGCCAACACGGGAATGGAGAAAGGAGATTCTGCCAATAGGGATGACTGCAATTAGGGATACAGACAATAGGCAACAGGGGGTTGGAATTTACTTGAGAAAACTGACAAAGGAACTAAGTTATTTGGAGCAAATAACTAGAGAGGGAAAGGTAATAGAGTGGGAAGACACCAATAACTTATTTGGACTTCACGTTAGAGAGACTGCCTTCCCTATCAAGGATTGATATCAGAGTATAGGCAAAGAGAAAGAAATGGGAGCATCCTAAATGAAAGACCAGCACTGCTAGAGTTTTTAGTAGAATCTAGAACAGAAGTTGCCATTAAGAAAGGAATAATTTGTAGAGCATATAAAATACTGCATGATAACTATAAGAATCAATCAGAGGAGGTTAGAAAGGATTGGGAGAGAGATTGGATATGTAGTTCACAAAGAAAGAATAGGGGGATATATGTATGTCTCCCAAATATGCAGCAAAGTCTAGAAGATTTAGGATCTTTGCTTGGAAGTGTTTACATAGGTATTTTTACACCCCAAGTAGACTCCAAATAATTTTTCCTCAGGCAGACAGCAACTGTTGGAAGTGTGATGGGGAAGAAAGAGATAACTGGGAACATATTTTCAGGGAGTGTAATGAGTTGACAGACTTTAAAAATTCCCTGCAGACTACTCTATCAGAGATATTGGGTGAGCAAATTGGTGTACTAAGGGAAAGGAATTTTCTGAGCTATGACAAAGAATCGGAATTCCCTAGACACAGTAAGGCTTTGCTGAGTCTAATTATGATGGCTGCCCAAAAAACAATTACCAGAAAATGGAAATCAAAATTTAAATCAACTTTACTATAAGTAGTAAAGATAATAGAGGTAAAACAACTGTAATTGGTATCTTTAGAAAAGGGTAGGAGCAGATTACATAGGAAAAATGGGAAGTGTTGTACCAATATATGCAGAGAAGTACGGCAGGAATTGAATGAGCTATGTAATGGTTGACTGACAATGACTGGATTTATTATAAGTGATGTATAATATTTGCAGCTACAATTGTGTTGGCGTGGTTTGTAATGTATTATGTCTGCAACTGAGATTGTGTCAGCATAGTTTATTTTCATTTATATAAATGCAAGACTATCTATATCATACATGATAATTTAATAAAGATGTTTCTTATTAAAAAAAAAAGATTGATTAGGAGAATATAATAACTGATTGAAAATAAGATTGATTAGGAGAATATAATAAAGCATAATCCCCTGCTAGGGTGTCCAGCAGCCACTACCACCCTTTTCTCCTTCCTAGCCCACTTTCTCTCCTATACCCTTGTAAATACACAATATTCTGCCTTTCTCCTCTAATTCCAGTTCCAATACCTACTACCTCCTAAAGGGAACTACTGTAACTAATTCGACATTGGCCACTAGGTGGCGCCTTTGTCCTAAACTATCCTTCTGTCTTGAAGCTCTTCTCTCAGAAACATAATATCTCAAGCTTGCAGAGCTATAGTCTTACTCTATCCCTATATCTCCTTACTCTGTATCAGCCAACTATACCCCCTCTATCCCTACTATCAAGACTAACATCTCCCACCTTTCACTTACCTTAACAAACAGCTCTCCACTGATTGTTCTCCTAGGGCTCACTCCTTCTGTGGCTCTACCCGCTCCGTTCGCCCTGCGGGCTCACTCCACTCCCGTACCCTGCCCCCAAATTCCACCCCCCCCCAGTGCTACTACATTTATACACACTAACCACACCCCCTGGAATCCAAGCAATTACATAGACCAACCCCTTAAAGTGCTAAAGCCTACCTCCCACCATTTAATCTCTATTAGCACCCATCCCTATATACTTAACTACACACTATACCTTACAATGTCACCTACCACTACATATATACACTTTAAACCCTTACTCCTACTATCACTTCTACCTATTTTAGCTATACTCTATATACTTACTTCCTATGAAAACCTCAACCACCTACACTTTCATAACCCCATGAAACACACCTCTACACCAACATTGATCATCCCTCATAGCCACAATTACACATCCTATCCACCAAAGTATTTATCATCCAAATTTCATAGACTCACTCACATCACATACTACAGCGCTAGAACTAAAAAAACTTCATAAACTAACATGTAAAGGATTAACACTCTCTCTTGCAATACAAGTCCACTCCCTAATTGATGGTGATATACACTCAAGCCCTAGCCCAAATTCTTCCACTTCCATCAAGCCTAGCACACCAAATTCTACTAATTCAGACCTGGTCAACAGACCCTCCAACTCTCTCCTTATAGCCCATCTCAATACTCGAAGCATAAACAATAAAGTTGCTCACCTACATGCCCTTATGGATGTACATTAATTTGACATCCTCTGCCTCTCTGAAACATGGCTCAAATCAACCATACAGGATACTACAGTTATTCCCCCTGGCTATATCATCCTGAGACTAGACCATAACTCTAAGAAAGGTGGAGGAGTAGCTATCCTATATAAATATGAATTACAAATCACTTCCATTGAGTCTAAACCTCCCCTAACTAGCAACGCTGAAATTCTTATCTCTAAAGTTCAACTCAACAAATGTAAATCCATTTACATAATCTGTACTTACCTTCCCTAGGCAACAATATCACAACCGTAGAAGCTATCTTAAGTTGGCTGTCCACCACCTACCCACAAGAAACCATAATACTTGGTGACTTTAATATAAACTGGATGTCTTGCACATCAGAACAGCCTTCTTCACACATCAACCTACATGGTTTTATACAAAACAATACGGTCTCCACTAGAACCAATAAACATAATAATAATGACAGCATCCTAGATTGGATTCTTACAAATAGTCAAAACCAATCTTACAAAGTAGGGACCCTCCCAGAAGATATAAGTGATCACTCTCTCACCTTCTTAATCAGGTATAAGACTGATATCCCAAACCCAACCATATATAAGAAAATAAGATGTAATAAAAATTTTAACACTGACAGCTTTCAAAAAGAACTTGTAGCTTGCGACTGGTCACCCCTGAAACACCTACCATTAGAAAATGCCATTAAATATTTTAACTCTAAATTTTTAACCATTCTAGGCTACCATGCCCCAACTC
The DNA here is from genome assembly GCF_019279795.1 of Protopterus annectens. Lineage (NCBI taxonomy): Eukaryota > Metazoa > Chordata > Ceratodontiformes > Protopteridae > Protopterus > Protopterus annectens. The sequence goes on along the minus strand of NC_056741.1, from coordinate 1,327,611,865 downwards.
GTATAGTAAGAACTAGGTCTAAACCAGCCTCTTGGCTCACCAAAACTACCAAACAAAAAATCCTCCATAGAAACAAACTATGGGCTACCTGGCGTACAACCAAAAACCTGGCAGATCAACTAATATTTAGACAACTAAGAAATTAAACTAAAAAAGCCATATTGTCAGATAAAAGAAATTATTACTGCCAACTCCAACAGATCTACCAAAATAAACCTCAAAAATTCTGGTCAGGTATAAACAAACTCCTGCACCCAGGTCACTTAATCACACCCACCCCCTCAGGCTCCAATCTCCTTAGCTCCAATCAAATTGCCAATTCTTTTAACACTTTCTTCACAGACACAATTCAATCTTTGGCCAATCAGCTATCCCCTGACACTGCATCTCCTTCCAATATTATCCCTAATAGCCCCCCAATATTTCAATTCCAACCCGTTCCTACATCCTTTGTCTGCACCCTAATCAAGACACTTAAACCCACCACCCTCTCTGCAGATCTATTACCTGGAGAATACCTGCAAAAAGCAGCCAAAGCTATAGCCTACCCCATATCCATCCTCATTAACAGAACTATTTCTGAAGGCACTATTCCATCTATTTGGAAAATCTCATGTCATCCCCCTGCATAAAGATGGTAATTCCAAAGATTGTTCTAACTATAAGCCTATAGCCATATTACCCCCTCTGGCAAAAATCATGGAGAAGTGCATTCATAAACAACTATTAAACCACCTCCTAGCAAACAACCTACTAGCTACCTGCCAACATGGATTCAGACCATTTCACAGCACCTCTTCTGCTCTTCTTTCCTTCACTGATGTCATTAATAAAAACCGTAATATCAGCACTCTATCCTCAGCCCTCTTCATTGATCTGTCAAAAGCCTTCGACATGGTCAACCACCAGCTACTCATAAACATACTTAGCAACTTCTCACTGGATCCACTTGCTATACAATGGTTCCAATCCTATCTAAATAACAGGCAACAGGCTGTACTATGGGAGAATAACTTGTCTTCCCACTTACCAATTGCCCTTGGAGTCCCTCAAGGCTCCATATTGGGTCCTCTCCTCTTTTCTATTTTTACTAACGACCTACCTCAAGCCACCTGCATCCAATATGCGGATGACTCTACACTAATATGCTCAGCCTCCTCACTTTCACAACTGCATTCCCTAAGCCAAGACATGTTTAACACAGTAAAGAATTGGCTTCTTCAACGATGTCTCATCCTGAACCCAAAAAAAACAAAAATGCTACTATTTATTTCCACCCGCACAACCCCCCCACTACATTTCACAATCACATCTAGTAATGGTACAATCACATCTCCTGACTCTACTACAAAACTACTTGGAGTACTAATCGACAACCACCTCACGTTTGAGCCACATATTAACAACACTATAAAAACAGTAAACAAAAAACTAGGTTCCCTCTATAGGATCAAACCCTTTCTTACCCACTAGCCAAGACCACTATTGCCCGGACCCACCTTATCTCAGCCCTACTATATGCATTCCCTATCTATACCAAACTATGCAAAAGCAATCTGAACAAGCTGGCTAGCTCCTACAATAATATTGCCAGATTTGCAACTGGCTCTACCTATAGAACCCATCATTGTAACAATCTTAATCAACTAAAGTGGGTAGAACTGCCAAATCTTATTCTATCAAACCAGCTAACTATTGCATATAAGATACTGTTTCATCCTACATCTACTCCAATACTAACTAATCTAATCACTCCCTACAATAACCTGAAAACCCTGCACTCTTCAAACAAATTAATGGTAAAGATATATATGTAAAACCAACAATCTGGCTGGAGACTCTCTATTCTCTAATACAGTGGGTAAAACCTGGAACTCCCTCCCTACTGATCTAACCTCCCAACCTTCTACTACCCTATTTAAATCCAAGCTCAAACCATACCTTAAATCGCACTGGCTATGCCCCTGTGCAAACCCAGACTAACTTCCTCCACTGTCTCCTGACCCTATTCTTCTCACTCACACAAACTAGTTATTCCTTTTTCTACTAATACTATTGTTTGTAAAACCTTCTTAAAGTTCAAATAGTGCTCAACTTTACTTACCTTATATTTTTGTTTTATGTATATCCATACATGATATGTTAGCTTAGAAGACTTCTTCCTTACTCAAGCTAAAATGTATTTACTAGTATACTCTTAGCTAAAATGTGTGTTGTCGCCTCACAGTAAGACGCTGTCCGGTTCGATTCTCAGCTAGAGCATCTTCTACGTGGGGACATGCGTGAATGGGCGTACCGTCATTGAGGGTTTTGTGTCAGGGCTGGTAACTCGGCACGTAAAAATCAACTACCAATCATTAGCGGACCGGAGTTCCGCTGTGGCGACCCCTAACCGGGAAAAGCCGAAAGACACAACAACAACAACTCTTAGCTAAAATGTATTTACTAGTAAAATTTGTTAAATCTTAGTAATGCACTTATGTTATTGTGATTTTATTATTACATGTGGAGCTTTTCTCCCTGGGCCTCCACTGAAAATGGACATGTATCCAGTTGGACTAGCCTAGTCAATAAATGTAAAATGAAATAAAATAAAATAAAATAAAATAAATAATATATGAGGGATCAGAGGCAAAACTTGAAGTGCAGGGTTCTGTTTGAGCAGAGGAACCAAGCAGGGATGTCCTTGATCCTCTTTGTTATTTGTGTTATATTCACATATTTAGCAAAGAAAATAAGGAACTCAGAAATTCAAGGGTATAACTGGTATGGTAGCCAAGAAAAGCTGGCTTTATTTTCATATATTATTTTATACCTGATAAAACCAGAAAAGAACAATTCAGTGCTGTGAAACATTCTGAGACAGTTTCAAGTCTTTTTGAGATACAAAATTAATGAAGCTAAAACAAAGGCAATAGCTATAAATAATGTACCACACACAAATTGGTTCAGTAATTCCAATACATATGGGGAAATGATAAAATGAAGTACTTATAAGTATGGATTAAAAAGGATTCTGTTATGCAGACAAGGATATGTGGGAAGAGACAAAACAAAAGATAATGCAAAAAACTGTGAAATTGGAAGTCATTTTTATGGATATGGATAGCATGATACAACCAATGAAAATGTTTTTAGTCCCTTTAGTTTTATACACAGGTCAGGCATATTTTTATCAACCAGAAGAGAAGCTGTAGATAGCAATTAATAAAGAGCTAAATTATCTTATCTGGGAGGGGAAGAGGGCAAGAGTCAACTGAAATACATTGATCCTTCCAATAGAACAAGGTGGGTTTGGATTACCTGATTTGACAGGGTATTTTAAAGCTAAACAGTTAAGGCTCCTATACACAGCACAAGTAGAAAGTGATAATTCAAAGAGAAAATGGATAATGAAAGAGGGGGGATGCTAAAGAATCAAGCAGGGACTGGGACTTTGGATGCAGACCCCTAAGGAGAATAATAACAACCATACAGAATATTATATTCATAAAGTAACAGAAATTATTTTAAGAACTAAGCCAACACAGAATGGAGAAAAGAGATTCTGCCGATAGGGATGACTACAATTAGAGGTACACAGAATAAGTAAGAGGAGAGGAGGTGGAATTTACTGGAGAAAACTGACAAAGGAACCAAGGCACTGGGAGCAAATAATTAGAGATGGAAAGGTAATTACAGAATGGGAACAGGCTAAGAATTCATTTGGACTCCAGGCTAGAGATTGCCTTCCCTATCAAGGACTGGTATCTGATTAGAGGCAAAGGGAAATAAAAAGGGAGATTCTAAGCAAAGGACCAGCACTGTACAGGTTTTAGTAGAATCTAGAACCGAAGCTGCTATTAAAAGGGATAATTAGTAGGGCATATAAAATAATGCATGATAACTATAGGAATCAATCAGAGGACGTTAGAAGGAATTGGGAAGAGAGACTGTATAAGCAATTCATAAAAAAACAATGGGGGACATATGTATAGCTGCTAAATGTACATTAAAGACTAAAAAATTTAGGATGCTTGCTTGGAAGTGTTTGCATAAGTATTTTTATACCCCAAGAAGACTCCAAAGAATTTTTCCTGAGAGGGATTGCAAATGCTGGGGCTGTGATAGGGAAGAAAGAGGTAATTGGGAACATTTTTAGGAGTGTATTGAGGTGGCAGACTTTAAAAATTCCCGGCAGATTATTCTCTCAGAAATACTGAGTGAGCAAATTGGTGTAACTAAAGAAATTATTTTTTGAGCTGTGATACAAAATCAGAATTGCCTAGACATAGTAAGGCCTTGCTGAGTTTAGTTCTGGTGGCTGTCAATAAAGCAATTACTAGAAAATGGAAATCAAAGTCTAATCCAACTGTACTAGAAATAGTGAATATAATAACATAGACAAAACTGAAGTGGGATCTTTAGAAATGGGTAGGAGCAAATTACATAGAAAAATGGGAATTGTGGGAACAAAGTATGCAGAATAATGTTTTAGAAGAGGAGTGAAATTTCAGAGAAAGCTGGAATTGAATGAGCTTTGTAATATTTGACTGACAAGGACTGGATAGATTATAAGTGATGTATAACATTTGCAATTGAAAATATGTCAGTATGGTTTGTTTTCATTTATATAAATGTATGACTGTTTATGTCATAAGTGGTAATTTCATAAAGATGTCTCTTGTTAAAAAATAGAATTTCTGCATCTGCAAGGGTATTTAAAACCCAGTGGTGTTCACATTCACTAAGACTATAACTGCACAGACATTCCCTACATATTTTTGACTCCTCAGCCCACCAACCATTGAACCTCCCTAATGGCACATTGGTCCTGAATTTCTGATGGAGACCATAATCTATTAAGATCTGCCAGAAGTGTCTTGTGTCGGGGGCCGACATCTGGGCAGACAGTGGATTATTTTGTGTTCTCACTGGCATCCCAGACATGGAAGCATTTCTTACTTTTAGCTCTAGCCCCCCCCCCCCCCCGTGTTGACATGCCCACCCGATCACCGCAGGAGCTGCTTATGTTCTCCCACATCTGCTCACGAATGCTCATTTGCATGTTGGACAAACAAGTACCATTACCAGCTTAGGAGGCACAGTGCATGCCTTTCCCAGCTGACTGCTGTTTTTGCTGTTACGCAAGACTTACTTCACACTACACTGGAGCAGCAGCTATAGTTAGCCGGGAGCCACCACCCTCCCTCCCAGGACAGCTGCTGCATATGCTCCCCATGCTACTCTGTCAGTCACTGAAACCACCAGCTGAACTCTTTTCACCTGGGTCATAGTCATGGCTTTATCCCACTATGTTACCAGGCTGGCTGACTGCACAGACATTTATCCCTCTGGCATCAGCTTTTTTCTGTTTTATTCTGTGTGGCATAAAAGGAATACCTGCCTTAAATCTAAATATATCCCTGTTGCTCTGTATTTGATACTGAGGGACACCTTCAACAAATGAGACAGATGGAAACTCAAAGACTGTGTATTATGTGTATATCTAAAACAAATCAAAAACAACAATTTAAATGTTTCTGCAGGACGGCACACCCTGCACCCCCCACTCCCCTGCTACTTAAATATTCCAACTCCGAGATCCCACAGACACACACACACATATATATATATATATATATATATATATACATATATATATATATATATATATATATATATATATATATATATACACACACACACACACACACACACACACACACACACACACACACACACACACACACACATACACACACACACATATATATGGAAGCGTCACATTTCTCAAACTATCACTTCAAGGGACATCATTTTTTTTTATATATTCAGACAAAACATGAGACCGTGAACTTCTGCAGCCTTCTTATTTTTCAGTGCTAGATTGCTGGAAAGTATAATGTAAATTCCTCAAAAGCCTTAAAGAAAAAGTACAGAGTCAGAAACTGCAGTTCATCTTTAGTGTCAGCTGGGCTTTACTACTCCTGCAGGTTATTGAATTGTGATAAACAAGATAATCCCCTTGCTGCCTTAAAAAAATCACACACTCATTTCATCATCTTTCCAGGGAACAGTGGGAAACAAAAAGAACTGCACTCACATGAGGTATCTTTCTACTGAACAGAAACTAGTAGGGAGGGAGTGCTGCGATATTAGGCTGCCTCAGCAGAGGAGGCAATTAATAAACCTTTTAACTCGCTTCTGTTCCTAAAGTGCATGCCTGCTGTTGTCTGATATAAGCAAGTATCTATGCAGATCAAAGTCACCATGCAGACATGGAAGAACATAACTCCAGGATGCTGCAAAATGCAAAGATGCTCCAAATACATTCTTGGGTGCAAAATCAATGTTTGTAAACACATGCTATTGTACTTAAAGATCTATATACAGTCAGAAAAAAATAGAAGCAACCACAAATCCATATATAATAAATGTGTGTAACAAATAGCTATGCTGAGTAGAAAAAATAATACGACATATAGACAGCACACACACACACACACACACACACACACACACACACACACACACACACACACACACACACACACACACACACGTGCGTGCACATGACTCTCTCTCTCTATATATATATATATTATACATACACACACACACACACACACACATATACACACATGTGTACACATAAATTGCACACAAAGTCAGTGAGTTTGGTCTGCACTTTCAAAAACATGGGAATTCCCAGCCAGCTGTCAAAAAATGATTTCCAGATTATGCAAAATAGTTAAAATGCTGCAATGCTAAGAGTTTTATCTAGTAAGAAAAATGCAGGAGCAATGCAGGTAGATGAACTGCAGACACTGCAGTGCAGCATAAGGGGACCCCATCTGCCTGAGTTGGTGGTAGCTCAGATGGATGTAAAAGATCCCACGACACCTATCAAAAAGAGTAGGGGTTCTTTATTGATAATCGCCACTTATATACAATATACTATTTACATGGTACATATTATTTAAATTATTTACACCTTTGCACAGTACAACATTCATAATATTAAACACCCCCAACCCTGTTTCCCAAAGCCAAAAACATATTTTCTTCAAGATTTCTGATAAAATCCATTTCCCATTAAAACTTTACTATATTAAGTCTCTCAATCTATAATGTCCTCAGAATAAAAATATTTTATCAATTTTTTCAACTTCTTTTTGTTTTTTTGTTACCATAATACCCATATTCACACATGTTCATGTTTAAGTGTTCACCCTTTTCAAAATCCTTCAACATTATGTTTTTACATATTTCTTCCCATAACTTCTTTACTCTAGAACATTTCAAAAACACGTGTTGTGTTGTTTCAAGTTCCTCACAATGAATACATATTCTTTCTTGCTTTCTTTTATAAGCCATGTTAGCTTTAACAGGTAGTTTACCTATTGATAATCTCCGCAACAAACTTTACATTCGGATATTTTCTTACACCACATAAATCTCATTTTAATAGCATTCTTTTTCTCTGTCTCTAAATGTTTCCAAGGAAAAATAAAATGAAATGTTCTTTCATAATATTCAAATGCCATTCTTTCCTATGTTTTCAGCAATCTTTACACTCAATTTACATAAAAAGATTTTATTTTGGTACTCCTTTACATCTTCATTCATATAACTTTTCCATCTTATCCCCAAAACACTTATATTTAATGTACAAAATGTATTCTGTGCAATTCCTATTCAATTTTTTATAACTTGCTAAGGCCCTATAAAAATTCAAGGACGCCACAAGAACAATTGGGTTAATTAACCCTAAACCCTCTACTTTTTCCTTTACATACAAAATCCTCATTCTAACTGGATTTAATCTTGACCCCAATATGAACAAAAATACAACAGACATAATCTCTTTTTCATAATTAGATGGAATTGTATAATTTATTTTATTTTACATTTGTTAACCGGGAAATTCCGACTGGACCAGGTCCATTTTCAGCGGAGGCCCGGGGAGAAAAGCTCCAACATCAAGTTATACAAATACAGTACATCCAGCATAATACACAAAACAGGTTACATCATGTATGCAGAGCATAGTAATATAACAAGAATTAATAAAAACACTCCAGGTAAAAGATATAGAACATGGGTAAAAAGACAATGTCAGTCATACTTTGGTAAGAAAAGAAAATATATCAAGTAAGATTCTACAGTTAAAAGTACCCTTTCAGATGACCAAGCCTACAGGGATCAGAGCTCCAGCATGTGATCAGAGAGGAATTTGGGGAGTTAATAGTAGTATGGGTAGGGTTATGTGATACAAGGGCATAACCATGTACTAAGAAGGTGCGATTTGAGGGAGTTTTTGAATATGGATGTGGAGGGTCAGTGGACATAGATAGGGGAAGAGAGTTCCAATTTCTGGCAACGGTGTGGGAGTAGAGCGCTTTCCCTGCATTATTGTTAGCCTTGGTGATGGAGAGGAGAGATTTTTCACTGGATCTTAGGTATCGGTTTGTAGTATAGATAGTAAGTAGGTTGGATAATGAGGGTTTTTTCAGGATATTTGAGAATATTGTAGGCTGTGCCCAGCTGGTGATAGTTAAGTAGCTGTGGTAGCTCAAGCCATTTTAGTTCTTTTAGTGCAGCACAGTGATGGGTTCTATAGGTTGAGTTAGTAGCAAACTTGGCTATTTTATTGTAGCATGATTCTAGTTTGTCTAGGTCACATTGTCTGATTTGGGTAAAGATTGGTGCTGCGTATAATAGAGTTGAGAGGAGGTGGCTTTGTGCAAGAGTGACTCTTGCTTTTTGTGAGAGAAAGGACTTATGCCTGTATAGGGAGCCTAGTTTTTTGTGTACTAGTTTTTATAAATACTTGTTAAATAAGCTAACTTGCCTAAGAGAATAAAATTTATCAAATAAACTTTTTTCTTGTATGGCAGTTTATACGACTTCCAAAATGTACACATATTTCTTAATTCCTGAAAAAAATTCTCTCATTGATTTTTTTCTTACGGTCATTTGATCCAAATACCATTCTTAGAATATCTATAACCTCTACATTAAACTGTACATCTTTTGTATTTCACATGAATCCAAAACCTTTACTTTTGTCCTTATTTATATATAAGCCAAGTATCTCTAAGAATTTAATTAACTTTCTGATTGTCTCTTCCATCCATTCCTTGTTCTTGGTAATTAACTCTATATCATCTGCATATGTTTATATTATTGGCAACCACACCTCCTCTGTTATCTTTTAACCTGCTATATTTAATATTCTATTCATTTTATTGACAATCACATTTATAATTAAAGCAAATATACTACTACTCTTGCCTTATTCCATACCCTATTTTAATTTCCTCCATCCATTTAGAATTACTGTTATATTATTTTTCTCATATGCCAACTTAATTACTTTTACTATCCTTTCAGTTATGTTATAAGCCCCTAATATATCCCATAAAGATTCATATTGTATTTTATAAAATGCCTTACTTAAATCTCTGAACATAATTTTAGATTCTACCTTTTTAATTATAATATAATTTAATTCTTTTACTGTCCATAATAAATCCAGACTCCTTTCCCCTTTTTACCAAAAACTGTATGATCGAGAAACTTATCTATTTTATTTGTTAGTCTTTTAATTATTCTTCTCATAAATATTTTATAATCTGCATTATTCAATGCTATTGATCTCCAACTTTTTATATCGTCTTTCTCTCCTTTTTTCCATATAAATTTAATGTTCCCAATATATATCTCTATCTACCATACCTATATTTAGCCATTCAGTGAATACCTACACAAAAACACATTTGCCAATTTTCCATAGCAGTGTACATATGATATTACATACCATCCATTTCTGTAGCTTTATCCAGGGGATATCTATAAGGGGGTACATTATGTATACAAAGATTCATTGGATTTTTCAACTCTGGTATCTAGTGAATTATACAGTGATGACCTAATATTTGTCACTATAGATATCAATGATCTTTTTCTGTTATCCTACATAAGACTGGTCTCAAATGGTTTTATTTGAGTATTTATGTGCAAAATCAAATTTTGACCATGTGACTGTAAAAACTTTAACTGCCTTGATGGATTTGGTGTTGGAAAATAATGTTATAATGTTTAAAGGGCAGTTGTTTAGACAGAGTTCTAGGGTGACCATAGTGGCGTCCTGTGCCCCAACTTTTGCCAACATTATTATGACGTATTGGGAAGAAAATTTTTTTTTGCCCTCATGGTATAGGCAATGTTGGTCCCTGTACAATAGAGTCCTGGATGATATTGTGATTTTTTTGGACCGATACATTAGACAAACTTAAATATTTATTTTGTATTTCTTCCTCTACAACTGAATTTTTTAAATTTACTATAAACTGGTCCTGTGATTAAATCAATTATTTAGACAATTTAATCATTAAAAACAGAACACAATTATGTTTTGAATCTAGTTTGTAGAGGAAACCAACTTATTCTAATTCTTTATTACACTATAGCAATTGGAACCCCAGTCATCAGAAAAATTCTTTGGTTAAGGGTCAATTTGTGCATTTATCAAGAATGGTATCTCAAGACAGCAGATTTAAAACTGAAAGCAATGTGCTAAAAATAATGTCTGAGGTACGACATTATCCTTCATTTTTAATCAATAAGATCCAAATGAGGTAGCATCCAAAAGAGTCAAAGTGGACTTTGCCTCAGTACTTCGAATAGGTGGCCATTGGGAATTGAGTGAGGACTTTGGCAATGGTATCAACAAATTTACTAAGGCTATGACCTTGACGTATAGTGCTCATTTTTGTAACATTAAGGCTACTTTTTTTTAAATTGGAACATTTTCACCACCAATCAGGATTTGGTGAAAGTGGTAGTTGAGGTTCCCAAGGTAGTATACAAGAAGGACACCTGCTTTAAGGCTCTTATAGAAAATGATAGGGACACTGGTCCTAGTGTTGCTATGACCAAGTATGCACTATGTGGCCAATGATTATGGAGGCCTCCACATTTACTATTCAGGGCTATGGGAAGATTACATTTAAGCATAAACTGTCTCGCTACACTAAGGGAGTGGTTTACATAGCACAGTGTCAGCAATGCCCTAGTTTTTACATTTGAAAAACTATGAAACCCTTTAGATCCAGAATGTATCGACATTTGTATGATATTAATAAATAAATGAGCATAATGCACACCATATAGACATCTCAGTAGCAAAAGTAACCACAACTTCAAGTTTTATGCAATCAACCAGGTTGATCGTGGCTCATGGGGGTCCTATGAATGACATTCTTGAGTTGTCAGAATTGAAATGGCAACTCAGAACTAATTCCTATGTAGAACTAGGACTTAATGATTTATTCTCAGTATCTGGTGTTTTATGACTAAAAGCAGCTTGTTTTATTTCATTCAGTTTGTTATGTTTTTGTATTTAACTTGCATTTGGTTTTAGACATTTTTGTTCATAGGTTTTGGGACTTGTTTTGGGACTTGAACCCTGAACACATGCACGTAAATGCTGTTACTCTAACCACTACACTATCTTGGCTTTACACTAATGCTGTAACATTTTAAGACTTGAATGATCTGTGTATATTTTTATTGTAGTCAGGTCATTTTATATACTCTTTTTGTGTTTTTTCACTTTTATATTTTACCATTTCCACGTTCCTATTTTATAGAGATTTTATGGTACTTAATTAGTTAACTGATAATGTGCTGTCAAGGCATATAAGAAGGAAGTTTGTGTATTTTAAATCAGTTCTGAAGAAGACCAGTCATTCAGATGAAAGCGCTTAACTTTGTTTAATAAAATGTGGTGCATTCAGTAACATTCTGCATCTTTTTCTTACTTTCCTTCAACATTTGTATCCATTTAACATCTCTATTGTTCTCAGTCACTTTCTACAGATACATTAACTAAAACGCCTGCAGATATTTTTCTATATCTCGTACTGCCTCCCATCTCTCTAGGTAGTATTACGCTTTCCCAGTGAACTCTGGCTTTTGGCCCCTTCATAAAACAATCTCTCATCTTGCTTTAACATGGTCACTGTTTTCTTATCTAGAATAAAAGTAAAGGTCCCAAGTGGCAGAAGCAGCCCGATCCAAACTAACCCAACTTGGGGGAGCCGATAGGCCTTAGCCAGGATGAACACAAAAAAATGCTAAAGAGAACAGCTCGAGAGCAGGTTGTTGTTCAGGAATAACACTTTTTATATTAAGTCCCTTCAAATCTTTGAAATAAGTCACCTTGAGTCGGTATTTATTTAAGGAAGTGTCATTTGGATTAGTTCTTTAGTACTGTTATAAAGGGAGCAGGAAGGCCCATTCCCTCTAGTAATAAAATAAATATCCCCAATCCACTCTTTCAAATGCCTTCCCAGCACCCATTGACAACACCGCTACTTTGTGTTTCTCTTTAAGTGCACACTGGAGCTATCATCTGAACCCTCATAATGTTGTCAAAGGTCTTCCTGACTAGTTAGGGTCTACAGTAGCAGGCAACATTGGTCATAATCTGGAAGCCATGATTGTCATCTTGTTTTGTAATCATGATTCAATGTTGTTATCTGTCTGTATGATCTGGGGCACTTTGGACCTTTCCTTTCTTCTTTTAACATCATCATTATAGCTTTGTTTCAAGACTGAGGGCTTCCCCTTGCAATATTTGATTAAAAAGCATCATCCAAACCTTCAATATTTTCTCTTTTTCCAATTTACATACGTCCATCAGTATCCCATCAGAATCTGGTGATTCCCTCCCAATATGATTCTTCAAAGCAGTCCTGATGTCATCTTCAGTTATTGTTTTGATCAATCATGCTGCTATTTCCCCTCAGATACTACGTCACTGCAGACTTGCCAAAAATGTTTTATCCTCTGCTCCTCACTTATCTTGTGTAGACATCTGAAACAATCATTTATACTAACCCTAAAAAATTCTGATACCCAATTTTATCAGTAATGCTGTTACTCCTTTTTCTGCATATATCTCCTTTCGTAAACTACTTCCTACTCACCAAAGATCATATTCCAGCCTCCAACTAAAATTAAAATTCCTTCAAAGAAGGAGACAAACTCTAATAGTAAATTCCTAACATAATGGTATTTCACTCATGGAGTTAAGTACAAGGAGGGTAATGTGAACTTACTTCCCCAAAGCCTTCCCTCCCATTGCACTAAGAAACTATCACCACCATTAAGCACCCCCACCTTCTACCATCTTGGTACCTTGCTCACTAAAATCACCCCCTCCATCTACTCTCTTTATAACTGTCCTGAGTCAACACTCTGAATCTACCCCCATTCTAATTTCAAATGATCTACCTTTGAAAGGCATGTCTCTTATAATATGGCTACTTAGGCCCCTTTCTTTCCCAAAACATTATCTCACTTACATTCCAAGATATCAGTCATAGACTGCTCACTTGTAGTGTCTTAATTTCTCAAAACTCTCACACCCTATGGATTTTATACCTTCCTTCCTACAATGTTTACTGTCTTCACACTAAGAATGTTCATTTTCCCCTAGGACATCCTTCAGAATCAGTCTTGAAAGGGAATGTTTGTCCCCCTCTTTTACACTTAACAAGGAACTTGGCATCTTGAACACCAGCACCCCATTCTAATATTATTTTCACACTTATACTTACTCTGTGCATCTTCATTGGTGGTTCCGTAATCCCTCTCCATAATAAACAACATTTAACTATGTGCATATGAATTTTCTTCCAAGGTAAGCATTCGCACCTCTTATAAGTTGACAGGTATGTAAATTCATTTCATGGAATAACTGGACAACCATGTAGATAATATGCTAGGAGGCCTTTGTGTGCACCCATCACATACCACCATATAATTTTGAAAATGCCCTTGCTTGCCCTGCATTATCCATTTATAATCTATTCTATATTCATTCACATTTACAAAACCATGAGAGCACAACATACTATTCAGTATACAAACTGAACAATGTTCAGTGTATAAAAGGAAAGAACACTGTCATCTTCTACTATTAGTTGCTACCAAGAAGAAATGTACAGTACACTTGTCCCTTTGTCCGTTTTCAGCATATATGTGTTTTTATCATACACTCTTTTCCTTAGCCATTCTAATTTTATTCTCTCTAAGTAATTTGCAGTTAACACATTACTTAAGATTTAAACTTCAAGACCTTCAGCAAAGGGTTATTATATTCTTCCAGGTGCACTGTCAGTATTTATTTATGTATCTATGCTGTGTGTCCCCCAATAAAGTGGAAGCACTCTCCACACCTCTTTTGGAAGTTGCTATGTCACTGGTACAAAATTTAAATCCCAGCCTGCAACTTGCACTATCTTTACTTTAAACCTGCATCACCATTCATTGTGCGATATACCGAGACAGAAGAAATAAAAGGTTATGTATTACCATAACTTGGCATCTGTGTTGTCTTCCTTCATTCCTCCTCACTACAGAGTCTCGGATCCGACCTTTGGATCTGGCTCAGCCACATTTTACAGACTTGGATCTGACTCTCAAGCTCCTCCCTTTTACCCATAATGCCCTACATCCACCCAAATACCTCAGATCGAGTTTGCTGATTTCATACATTCATCAGCATACAGCAAGAAATGGCAGAAGAGGCTCAGACATGAGACATAGGAGACCCTTCATAATCCAGGTTCCTCTAGAAGAAAAGAGGCAGGGGGGTGGTTGGGTGGGAAAGTGAGGAGGAAAGAAGGAAGACAACACAGATACCAAGTTATGGTAAGACATAACCTTTTAATCTGATGTTGTCTTCTTCATTCCTCCTCGTGATAGGCCCTGGATTCTCCTGGAGAGACCACAGAGGTTCCTCACCAGGAGAATCGAGGGCCTCAAACATCTACCATACACAGACAGGCTAAAAGCCCTATCCCTCTACTCAGTTTCATACAGACTCTTCAGAGGTGACCTCTGTGTGGCATACAAGGCGATCACAGACCCCACCTTGATGGGACTGCTGTATATCCGCAAGTCAAGCTCCACTTGAGTAACCCGCACGCTCGGCCTCAGTCTGGTCTGTGACATCAACAAGACTTGTTGGTGGGACAGATTTGTGCCCCAGAGACTGCCCCATCTATGGAAAAGACTCCTTCTCCACATCAAGCAGAGTACCTCTTTACCCCTTTTTAAGCGCAACCTGGATAACTGGATGGGAAACAGAAAATATACCCCTGGGATTCCACATGTGTCCCTGCTAGACAGGGGCATCAGGTGCTGATTTGTCTAAACCTGGGCTAAACACTTGGCTAGGCTTATAACTGCATCAAGGCCAATAGCTTAGTAACATCCTATGATCCTATGAGCACCCAGATACGTAGAACCCGGGTGGCCCTCATGGAAGGATATGCCGGAGCACCATCAAACCAAAGGAGACCCTGCTCCTGGACATGATATACAACTTGTACTGCGATACGAAGGTGTGACTGTTAGACCATGTCACTGCTGCGCAAATATCATCAATGGAAGTTCTAGAACAGAAAGCCAAAAAAGTAGGCATAACTCTGATGGAATGTGTCCTGGGAGGTCTAGGTAATTCCAATCCACTGGATGATCAAATGTACGAAATGCAGCCTGATATTCATTTTTTCAAAATAATTTTAGACACTGCTTGTCCAAGTCTATTAGATGAGAAAGCTGCAAAGAGCTGATCAGATTTCCTGCGTTGTTTGGCCCTGTGCGCGTAAAAACAGAGTTGTCTATGAACATCTAGAAGATGAAGAACACACTCCCCTTTATTACAGAAATTTGGAAAGAACATTGGTAATTGAATGGCTTGATTGATATTGTTCTTGGTGGTCACTTTGGGCATAAAGGAAGACTGGTGCATAAGGGCACTCTGCTTTATGAAAAAGTATGTAAGGAGGGCTGTAGGATAGGGCTTGTAGTTCAGTAATCCTCTTAGCAGAAGTTATAGCCACCAAAAAGAATGTCTTCCATGACAGAAACTTCATGTCACAACTTGATGCTGGTTCGAAGGGTCCCTGTGTCAAAGCCTGCAACACAAGAGTGAGGTCGGAGGGGATGGGTCCTCAATTGGAGGCCATAATAAGAAAACACCCTTCATGAAAGACTTGCATAGCCTAAAAGTGAACATAGAAAGGGATTGACCTGCAGCATGAAAATTGGAAATAGCAGCTAACTGGAGTTTGACAGTAGAGAAGCTAGCACCTTCTTCAAAAAGGGTACTAAGAAATAACAAAACATCTGAAACTGGCATTGAGAAGGGAATCAATATTTCTGCTCATGGCCCAAATAACAAATCTCCTCCACTTACTGGTGTAGACTTTTTTGGTGGAAGCCTTTTGCGAGGCTAGAAGAATTTTTCAGACTGGGGACTTAAGCCTGGACTGTCTCACTAATGTTGTCAGTGGAGAAATGAAGCGGTCAATTTGAGGGCCGAAGATTCGGATGCTGCATCCCTGACAGATGAGAAAGGAGGTCCTGACTTGGCTCCAGTATCCAAGGAGGATATTTCAGATGAGACCATAGGAAGGGGAACCACACCTGACGAGGCCAGAAGGGGGCAATGAGGATGACTGACCTCTTCAACCTGCTTGCCTTCTGAAAGACCGTCAGGATAAGCGGAAGAGGATTGTAAGCATACAGGAGACCCAGGGACCAAGCATGGACTAGGGCATCTCTTGGGGACTCCCTCGAAGGAGGGATCAATGTGAAGAACTTGCTGCATTTGTTGTTGAGAGGATAGGCAAAGAGGTCGCAGCAAGGTTGACCCCAACAGTTGAAGATCATGTCTGCCACTGATTGATTGAGGGACCACTCATGTGGAACCAGGAGCGATCTGCTGAGTCTGTCCACTAAACTGTTAGTTTTTCTCAGATATGCATTGCAACTAGAAGGTGATCTGAAGATACCTCCCACTCACACACCCTCATGGCCTTCCTGCACAAGGGGTAAGAACGGGTTCCTCCTTGTTTGTTGACGTACCAGACAACAGACATGTTGTCAGTGTGTACTGCACCAGCCCTAAAAGGAGAACATCCTGAAAGGCTTGCAACATTAGGAGGACTACTCTCATCTCTAGGACATGGATATGCGACTTAATCTCGGTAGGGGACCACGTGCCTTGGACCATCTTCCCACTGTAATGCCCCCTCCACCCGAATTGGGAAGCATCCGTGGTCACAGTGGCTATAGGGGGATTGTTCAAGAACAGTCTGCCTAGAATGAGATTGTCTGACTGTATCCACTGACTGAGGTGACATTTGCAAATGGAAGTCAATATGATGTGAAAGGATAGCAGCTGAAAGAGGTGGACCATTGCATCACTAATGTCCACTACAGAACCCGCATGAAAAATCTGGCTAGTGGAACTAACAGAATAGCTGCTGACATGGATCCTAGGGCCTGCAGGACCAATTGAGCAGTGGGGGGCTGTTGGGCTAACAATTCTTGTACCGGATTTCTCAGAGTGGTTACTTGATGTATACGAAGAGAAGCTATCTGATCACTTGTGTTTTGCTGTGTATCTATAAATTCCAGGCTCTGTACTGTGAGTCAGGCTGGATTTGCTCATGTTTTTGGTAATGCACAGAAAGAGTCATAACTGGATTACATAATCTCTAGCTTGGATTAGGCGATGTCTTGTGAGAGCGGTCAGGAGCCAATCGTCCAAGTATGGAAACACCCGGAATCCCCTAAACCTCAAGTGAGCCGCTACCACTGCCATGCATATGGTGATACCCAGAAAGAGTGATAACTGGATTATGTAATCCCTAACTTGGATTAGGCAATGCCATGTGGAAGCGGTCAGTAGCCAATAGTCCAAATATGGAGACACCCAGAACCTCCTAAACCTCAAGTGAGCCACTACCACTGCCATGCATTTGGTGAACACCCATGGGGCTGTGGTGAGTTCTCTGAATTGGTAAGGATTGGCTCACAGCCGGAAGCATAGAAATCTTCTGGACCACCTGTCTATTTTGATGTGAGTGTACACATTCTTGAGATCTATTGAGTACATTCAGTTGTCCTTATGCAACAGTGGCAGAATGGACTGAACCATAACCATTCTGAACCTCAACTTCTTTATATATTCATTCAATTTGCTTAAATCCAGGATGGGTCTTGGGTCCCCTGTTTTTTTCTGCACCAGAAAGAAGTGGGAGTAGGTTCCAAACCCTTTTTTGTTCTGTTGGGACCTCTTTGATGATTCATTTTAGCAACAGTTGTTGGATTTCTAGTGCTTCCTGCTCCCTTTGACCAGGTGATACTTCAGGAAGGCTTTTGGAGTTTGGGAGAAGAACAGAAAAGGGAATGTAATAGCCTCTGGATATTATGCTTACCACCCAACGGTTTTGAGTCAACTGGGTCCAGGCTTTTGGGTACAAAGCTAGTCGGCCCCCAACTGCCTCCAGAGGCAGACACTCAGGCAGCACTTCAGGAGTGCTGGTTGGGCTTATCAGGAAATGATTCCCTAAAGCCCTGGTTCTGCAGTGCCCCTCTGCTTCTAGGGAGGCATCTACCATCAAACCCTGCCCCTCTGCCTCTAGAGGAGGGTTCCCTGAGTGGGTCCTGTAAAGGCCCATGGGATTTGTGAAACCACATTTCCCTGCCTCCATGCTGGTTCCAAGAGAAGAACCTTTAGAGGGTAGAAAATTGATTCCAACCACAGAAAGGGTCTTCCCGTCCTTTCACTGTGGGTGAGTGTATCTTGAACTGATGGCCCAAAAAGGGAGGAGCCATCATAAGAGGTATTCATGAATGATGCCTTAAAGGGCTCTGCAAAATCACAGAGCCTCACCCTGGCATGATTCTTTAGGGAAGGCTGCTTGTGAGGTGCCCTTCGTGGTATGGGAGATTAACCTCATAAATGAATTGGCGACGGATGAAAGAGTGGTCAGCTTGGGAGAAACTCTCTTAAATCCCTCCACAAGCATGGACTCAGACAGAAGCTAAGAGTTCCTTGATCAGATCTCTCTGAACTCGAGTAAAATGAGCCAGGTAGTTCAACAACCTCAGCACAAAGGTGGCTGAGGGACAGGCACACTTCCCAATCCTGTCCAATGCTCCAGACTCCTTGTTAGGCAGATGGACATTAGCAGTTTCTTTTGCCAGCTCTTTCTTAGTGGCTGCCACCACCATGATGGCATTAACTATGGGGCCATTACTCCAATGTTTCCTATCTGCAGGGGGTACCAGAAACCTATCAGGTCACTTGGGTATGGGCTCAATGGTGTCCAGTTCCTTCCATGCCCGGCAGGACACTAAGTCAACCAGGGCATTTGCCTGGGGGTCACCCAAAACCTAGATGGGCCCGCCCTGAATGCCTCCAAGAGAAATGACTCCTCAGAAGAGGGAGGTTGGGCAGACCACCCACCTTTCTGCTTCAGGATCTCTAATATGTCCCCAAAGGAGAAATCTTTTAGTGGGGATCGGGGGATCCTTCCCCCTCATTAAAGTCAGTGTCCTCAGTTAAGACTCCAATGGGTAGTCAACATGCCTCCTTTTGCATGTCTTCTTCCAAGGAACTTCCTCAGCTGGGTACTCTGGCGAAGTGTCAGAAGAAGGGAATCCCTTCTTAGCAGGGAGTTCTTGGAGGCCACTTTGGACAGGAAGACTCATGGCAGGATGAATGTGAGCAAGGCCTGCATCCGACGGGGGTATGGGGGTGGATTGAGGGACATGTGTCATTGGATCTCCAACTCGAGAGAAAACCCTCTCTACTATATGAAAGACTGGAGGACCGGGAGAAGTCCTTTCCATCTCTCCTGAAAATGAAACCACAGAGGGAAAACAGGCAGGAGTCACCCTAGATCCATGACCTCCAGAAGGGATTGTACCCAAACTGTTGAGTGGAGAGGTGCCTAGGAAAAGGAATGGCTCAGAAAAAGATGGGGCCAGCCCCAGTCCCCCAGACCCAGCACCAACACCATGGCTCTGAGACCCACTCTGGTCCGAGAGAACTGGAACAGTTCAGTTCTTGTCAAGGGCATCCTCAGTGTCAAGGAAGGGAGTTTCCCTTGCAGTGAGCCCGACACACACGGCAGTCCCAAATCCTTGCCGAAAAATAAGCGAGATACTGACACAGATCTAAATGCAAAAAAAAAAAAAAAAACACAGGTAAGTTTTAAGTCTTAAAATTTTTAAGTTTCAAATGTCAAAATTTTAAAGTTTTAAAGGTTTTAAAATCTTGAGAAAGCTATAACTAAGGGTTTCTTTCTTTTTTTTTTTTTTTCCGGAAAGGATCAGTTGCACAACACATGTACACTAGAAGTGAAGAAATAAAACAGGGAGGGCTTACAATGCAATCTAAGTAGAGTTTAGCAAAAAAATCTCAAAGGAAAATATCCCACAGCTTGTGATTACAAGACCTGTGTCCGGATGCTAAAGTGGCAAATGAGATCTGAGATATTTGGGTGGATGTAAGGTATTATGGGTTAGAGGGAGATGTGTGAGAGCTGGATCCAAATCTGTGAAATGTGCCCGAGCCAGACCCGAAGGTCGGATCTGAGACCCTATCATTAGGAGGAATGAAGAAGACAACATCAGATCTTTAATCTAAAATAATAGTGTCATTATCCAATATTTCCTTACAAAATTAAGTACAGTCAAATGCAAGAACTATACATAATAACATTATCTTTAACAAATTTTCCAGTCTTAATGTTTGTAATAGGCCAAAGTCGTGGAAAATGCCATTTTAGATTTTCTGCTATACTACATTTTTGGCTTACCTGAGCAAGCACCCATTGGAACCTGCATCATTGTTCCCCTTACCCCTAAGTTCTGGCAGAGTCTTAATTGCCTCTGCCCTCTCTCTCTGAAAGACTGATCATTTTTAGATAATGGAAAAAAGTTTTCTATTTTCATGATCTTGCATTTTCAGGACTTGCTATTCATCTTTAACTTGTAATAATGGAATTTGTTTTTTTTTTTCTACCTTTTGTCTACTTTTTTACTTGTAATACTGAGCTTTTCTCCTCAGGCCTCTGCCGAAAAAGGGCTGCCGCCAGTCAGACTAACACGGTTAACAAATGGCAAATAAATAAATAAATAAATTAGAATCCCATCTCCATTAACTCTGGCCATTTGGCCAACTGCTGTTAAATAAACCCCAACAGTGCTTCCCCTCTATGTTCCCTGGCAATCAGCACAACTTTATTTTTTTTTCCTGCATGTTTTCTTCTTGTTTGATAACAGAAGCTTCTGTATAATCCAGATTTGCTTCCGAAGTAGCCATTTTTGCCTTCAACACGTTATTTGCTAAACTAAGGTTTTGTGAAAGCTCAGAATGTTCTTTGACTACTTTAACTACAACTTCCCCTAATGCAGTCATTGTCAGAAATAAGTGTTTCATCTATTGCTCATTATTTTTAATTTCAAAGAAGACATCTTTTATCATAATCTCTCAGTCCTTTTCCATGGGTAATGAATCACATTCCTGCTGGTTAGCCATGCTGCCAAGGTTCTCCTTTTCTGTCAGACTTTTAAGTTTCTGTTTAATCAACCTCATAGTTCTCAACTGTCCAGATTTTCGCAGAATATCCAGATTTTTCCCTCTGATATTTGGTCATTCCCCATAAAATTTGTCATTTTCTGGCAAATCACTGAGGACTGAAGTCACTAAATAATAACATATATTTCAGTTTCGGATTTCACATTCTGTGGAAATGTATGTTAACACAAATCCTGTTATTCTAACACCTTTCTAAATTTACCAATAGTAGATCCAAACAGGAGTCACCACACGGAGAAGTCAAGTAAAACGTTCTTTATTTTTCCATAAAACCACACAAGCGCTTTCACGTAGATACACTACGCTTCATCAGGTGTAAATATTAAAAGCAAGTGAACTGTTTTTATACTTAACTTTTCGGCGGGAAAATCAACAAACCAGATCTCAATTGACAATTAATTAAAACAGTTTGTATTGCAATTAAAACGGCAATGACCTAACTTTAAACAAATGATAGAAATTCTATCTCAAAAGTCATTCAATAACAAAAATACCCAGTGTTCTTTAAGTACAATGCCACACAACTATAATATAACAAAGACATTGCAGCACTAAGTTATTTTTGTTTTAAATAAATTGAAACCAAACAATATTAGCTTGCAGTTTTCCAAACGCTTGTATAAAATATGGTATAACTCCATGCTCGTTTGCCTAGTATTACTGTGTTCCTATAACAAGAAACACGTAATGCCACATTGAAGTCCGCTGGACATTCAGAAAACCGGCAGAAACACCATTTAAACTTAGATCAGTGTGCAACATGGAATCTAAGCGACTCAAGAAACAATATACCTTTTTAAACAATACTACTGAAGGAATAATATTAAAACCTTCAAATAGGTTAAAAGCAGGCATCAAACAACCATCAGACTTCAAACTCTTAGAGCCTGTATCATCATCCAGTAATGTCGCTAACTCGCAACGTCCCAGGTGACCAACAAGCTTATAGCTTGTACCCTTGTAACTAATGGTAATTAAAAAATAATAATTAATAAAATCTCAAAGCAATAGACAAAATATATAGTGGCCAAACTACTCACCATATAATATATATACAATATATATATTTATACCTTTCTAAATTTATGAGAGCAATATGCAAAATCTGTCCCTATTTTTGGGCTTTTGTCCCCCCATTTGGGTCTACTTCAGCAGACTGAAATTCCATTTAATCAAATCTTACTTAACCGAGACGACAACACTAAAACCGTATTTCACTGAAGGTTCACATCACCAGAGTTTTAATCCGGGAAAGAAGGCAGTTGGCCAACATTAAAAAACAAGCACACTGAAGCATGTGAAACCTACCCAAGTGAGGGGCTTCATGCACCACACCCCCCCACAACCCCACTAACTTAATATACCAATTCCGCGATCGCACTATAATGGGGAAAAGGGTAAATTTCCCCATGTTGGCCAACTGCCTCCTTTCCCGGATTAAAATTCCAGTGATGTGAATGTTAGCTGAAATAAGGTTTCTGTGTTGTCATCTCAGTTAAGTAAGATTTGATTAAATGGAATTTCGGTCTACCGAAGTAGACCCATTTTTTTAGGCTTTGTCCAGATTTCTTGTGTTAAGAGGATAACAGGGACGAGTACCTCTTCTTTCCTTTTTTGATCTCATGTACCAAATATGTTTCTACCGCTGCTCTTTTAACATATCACAAATTTAAGCAAGAAAACACTGTTTTTTTTTCCTCTTACCCCTAAATTCTTGCAGAGTCTTTCTATTAGGGAGCCACAAGAACTATGTTTTAACATGCCCACACCATACTGGAAGTCCTAAGCACTACATTCTTGATCACTGCAATAAGACATGGAATCAAGGACAGAAACAAAAAAATTTACACAAGACCCCTCCCCCAGCCATAAACGCAGAACATCACCACCACAAATCCTGCTCATCCTCTAATTGCTGACTCAGAAGAGGAGTGTTATGATCCCGATGTGGCAAAGGGACTGAGATCTGATGTCTTCCACCTTAAAGATTCAATCCAGACACAATGCCAGGTGATGCCCATCCATGAAGGTACAGAACGGGCACCTCCAAACAACTGCAAATAAGTTCTTACTCACTGGAATGAATGATGTTGAGTAAACAAACTCTGACAGCAAGCAATCACATGTCCTGGGTCACTGAAACAGAAATGGCAACAAGCAAGGGAAACACAAGCTCCATGCCTACAATGGGCAACCACTGAGCAAAACCCAGAAAGGCCAATGCAACAAAATGTGGTTACCTCACTAGAATCCAACTGCAACAGAGGGGGTTCCCCAGTCAGAAGTTCACCCCATGAATCCAAGGCAGAAAACCTGGCCAATGGCCACTCTTTGAAGAGGAGCACTGGAGTTCCCCTCTTCTATGCCAAAAACTGGACATGCTTTGAAGACTGAAGAATCTCAGAATCAAACCCCCTTATGCACATACATATACACACACACACACACACACACACACACACACACACACACACACACACACACACACACACACACACACACCACAATTCTCAACATGAAAATGAAACAGAATCACAATGAAAATCCCTGAAGAAAAGAAACAAAACCATCCCAGGAAGATGCACCCCCTCACGAAGCTTTAAGTGAACCTCCCCCCTGTTCTGTGGCATACAGGGATAAAGCTCTGACTGACTCAGGTATCACAAGTTTCATTAGCAGCTCAGGCACTGAAATAGCCCGGATGATGAAGACAGCAGTGAGTGATAAATGATGGTCTAGTATCTGTTTTACTGCATGTAAAGAAGGTTTGCGAGCAAAAGAGATGTAACCAGAGATGTGAATTTGGCCCGAGAACGAGACTATGGTAGACTTTCCCGGTATCACAGATGTCCAGCTCAAACACCCAAGGGACAGGGTTAAGGCCTAACAAAAAAAGCCCCTCCTGGCTATGTGAATGACAGGCTCTATGACTAAATCTTGCCCTATGGGGGATGAAAGGGCTTGATCAATCTCAGAGGCATGATGGTCATCAGGCATCATGGAAACAAAAAGAATTAAAAAAAAAAAAAAAAAAAAAAAAAGAATCCCTTGAAGAATGGAGACACCAAAAAAAAAAAAAAAACTAGTGGATGCTGCAGCAGTTCCAGACCAAAATTAGGGAGTAGGAATCCAAAAAATGAAGCAAACTCCACACTTCCCATGACCACTGTGACCTCTCTACTGCAGCTTTAGAGCCTGAGGAGGAAGAAAAGGAGAAAGAACAGGGCATTCAAGAGAGGGAATGACCAACAAAGTGCAACCTCCCAATCCTGCTGAATTCTGATGGAAGGATCTCCCAACATGATGAATAAAGAGAGCTGCCTCCCTCCAACTCAACACAGACCACAGACTAGACTGCAGTTAGAAGACCTGACAAAGAACTAAGGGTAGCCAGTAGCCATCAAGACACCAAGGGGCCTTTCCTTTTTGGAAAAATAAGGGTATAGACTCTATAATGACAGTTGCTATTTCACATCAAAAAAGAATTCAAGCAAGGCTGAAAAATCTCAGCCCGATAGCATCCCCTCTTAAACAGACCATCCACAAAAGTAACTAATCTCATCCACAAGGGGGACAACTTCAATAAATAACTCTGAGCAGGCATACAACAGAACCTACAGTCTTAAGAACAGCATTCACAGAATGCAAGAGAGAGAGAGAGAGAGAGAGATCTACATGACGACCCACTTGTGAAGCCATAAAAAGAATCTAGGAAAGCTCTTCTCTTACTTAGACTCAAGGAGGGCCTCAAATGCTCCCAGTACTGAATGAACAAGGAAGTACTAGAACTTGGATAGATAAGCTGTACTGTGGGGGACCTAAGCACCAATGTGGTAGAGGAATACAAAGTTTTACCATACCTGACTGTTCCAAGACCTAGCCTCCCTGTCAGGTAGCTGAAGAAAACCGACTGTGGTTTTCATAACTCCCAGTGGCCCACTGAGACGACAAAGAAGTCAGCTTTGGGATGCTTAAACAATAAGTCACTCCAACAGGACAGGGTAAATACCAAACAGTGGCCTACTGGGAGGCTGCAACAGCAACTATGGGAGGTGCCTTCACGCTTCCAAGATAACACCTTCAAAGGTTAAGTTTAGGTCCAAAGAGAATAATTAAGGGATTTAAGAGTACAGTACCTCAAAGAAAATCTGAGAAAGGGGAGAAGGGATGGATGCCAACCCATGCAAAGCCTTCATAAGATGTAGGGACTTTATAAAGGACAAGCCATTTCAAGAAGCGCTCAAAGAACTCTGGGAGACTCAAGAACCTCATCAGTCTCATAGATAAGGGTCTCACCACTGAAAGACAACCCACAGAAGCCTAAGGAGGAGGAATACCCAAAAGCATGTTACATAAGGACTCATGCAATTGTGTAAATATCTGAAGGACAAAAGAAAATCAGGCCTGCAAGGTTACAGTTTACATTACTGAAGGGTTCCCGTCCAACCGTCTTGGGTAAAGGAAGTACTGCATTAAAAAAAGCAGGCAAGAGGAATTGCTCTGAGGCCTCAATGTATGCAGTGGTTCGCAGTGATTTTATACATACACACACACACATATATACATATATATATATATATATATATATATATATATATATATATACACACACACACATATACATATATATGTGTGTGTGTGTGTATATATATATATATATATATATATATATATACATATATATATATATATACACACATACACATACACACACACACACACACACACACACACACACACACACACTGCAACAGTGAATACACTCGAACATCTACATTTATGGTAAGTGTACACAACTGTACTTTCCCCACCTTGGAAGGTGGAACTGGTTGTATTACTCCTTGGGACAGCATGTGATGAACAGGTGGAAACAATACAGTCTGATCTCCCACTGCCATCTGTAACCCAGATGAATGATTTTCAGAACCATTTGTCTGAAACAATCTGTTGCCAAAGAGAAAAATGGAAATTCAGACTTTTTTGGAAGAGAAAGAGGGCCAGTTGTTGAGGGGGTCACAAGTTCTCTTGAATAGTCATTCAGACTTGCTGGAGTGTCCTTGGTTTTGGGAGGTTTGAGAATTCTTTTTGGTGTCTCCTTGCCACTTCTTAAAAGTCTGTATACCTGAATTCCGTTGAGACTGTTTATTCTGTTTTTTTGCTGAAATTGTATGAGGAGAAAAAAAAATCCCTTAGACAATTTGGAAGAGGAGGGATGAAAAATCTTAGAGAGTCCTTGGATCAGCTTGCCTCTTTCATCACACTTTCTGATCACCAAAATGACCACCATGAACTCTGTTAAATATACTCATTAAAATTTATTCTCCAAACTAGTTTGGGTGCATGGAAGGTGCCCCTGAAGATTTTGAAGCTGGCCAGCTGTTATAGCCTTGGCAGGATATAACCCATACAGGTAAGGCTACTGCAGCAGTAATCAATATGAAGAACATCTATAAAAGGTTAAGTATATGTCAACTGTGAGAAGAGCTAGGTTAGTATTTTTATATATAAACACATCAAAGTTTTCTTGAGATAGCTCACTTAAACCACATCTGTCAACAGAATAGACTGCCGCATGATAAGGCATATTTCCTGGTTTGTACAGTTCACATTGTTAAATTGTTTTGATTGAAATACGTATTTTTTTATTATACTGTGCTATTCAAAATCCTTTCCATTGAATATTAAGCATTCTGATTAATAGAGAAAACAAAGCTTGTGTCTCTTGGAGATTCATAGAAAGTAAAAGGAGGTAAAAGTTAGTTGTTTGTGAACTGTGGGAGGAACTAGAGAACATTCCAAGGTTTTCCTGAGAAAGTTCACTTGAACTACTTCTGCTATTGAGTAGATTGCTGTGTCTGAATATTTTCCCAACATACTACACTTTTCTTGTGTTTTTACACCCAGTAGTTCCATGGGTGTGTGTCCCTTATGTTTGTTTGATTAAAAAATTTCCCTAAATGTCATTTTGTGAAAACATTCCTCTTAAATTAACTTAATTCATTTACTGTCCCTTTGTGTTGCATAGTCCTAGAATTCTGACTACCCACATATAACTGTGCGTGTAACCAGCTATTCCTCAGACAAAACCTCACTGAGTACAGATCCTTTACTGTTACCAAGTTTTTACGTTGTGTGTCTTCAACCATCACTGTGTTGCACTGCTTTTTTATCTGTACTGTGTTTAAATTCTGTAAGTTGGTATCAGTGTTATTAGTTGACCTGAAGAAGCATTACCTCTCACCATGAAGACCCAGCCTGCTTTAGCCTTATTCCTAATAAGCCTAGTAACACTTTTTTTTTTGCAGTAACTCTCTCAACTTGGCAACCTGCTTCTTCTAACACAAATTGATTCCCTCTGTGGACAATGCCCTTATTTTTCTATATTGGAGGCAGGAGCGGCCCTAGGTCAACTGGTGCCCTAGGCAAAAGGGCTCCACAGCGCCCCCCACCACATTACCTGGTGCCCCCATCCCAGTCTACCTACACTAAATAAATACTGGAAAAGTGCCCCTGCTAGACTGGCATCCTAGGCGGCCGCCTAGTTGGCCTATGCCTAAGGCCGGCTATGATTGGAGGATAGTCTTTGTATACCACCCATGGTCAACAAACAGCACACATTACCACAGAACCACCACATCACTCCTGTGTATGCTAAGACAGTAAAACATCCTTAACTATCCAACGGCTTCTAGAGATCATTATTGTTTACTTCAGCCGGGTAGCAAAAATACTAACACCACACTTACACCTACATCTGCTGCTACTGTGAGTCACCTATGTAGCAGTCTTGTACCCTTATGGTCCCATGAGCTTGCAACACATCCGAGAAATGTGTTAGTCACTGCTGACTCCATTGTAACACACACAAAAACAGCACTCACTGGGTTGACAAAGGAGAGGGTAATAGCTGACTGTGTGATGCTAGGATTATATCACTAGGACTCTTATGTCTCTGAGACATCTCAGATATGCTTATGACAGTGTCGTTTTCTATGTGGGGGTGCACAGTTTTAAGCGTTCACTTTGGGAGAAATGGATGGAGGTATAGTTGAACTCTTTGCTCATATCTTCAAAGAAGGCAAATTCCTGGCATTGAACAACAGTTTATATTCCCCAAAAAATTATGCCTAAATTCAAGGACATAACAATTGGTTTCAATATCTGGCTAGTACATTTTGAGTTATTCTTGGGGAGAGAGAAAAGTGTATTGTATATCTAAGTAGGATGATCTGGCCAAAATATCCTCTCTCATTTTGCCAGAAATGGCCTACATGTCTTACCCCTTGTTTACTGTGTACTATTTAAAACTCTTGCTACCGTGCATAGTCCCTTTTTTAGGCAGAGTTTCACCTGATGGGCATACCAATGAAGCAAACTCCAGGTCAGATAATACAAAGCTAGCATTGCTGAATGCCTGCAACTTAAACAATATTTCTGAATTTGTGGCCTTCTTTACTCTCAAAGACACCTGCATTTGTGTAGTTACAGAAACCTTGCTCCAGTGTAGTGATAACACTCCCACTGTTCCAAAATACAGTACAGATACTTGAGGTCAGATCAACCAGCTGCAAGGAAGTGTCCATATGTATTTATTACAGCATTGTCTCTCACCTAATTCCACATGACCATAATCTCCTTTCAGCTTATTCCAGTTAGGGGTTGCCACAGTGGATCACTGGTCCGCTCATGATTGGCAGTGGAGTTTTACAGTGTCAAGTTGCCAGCCCAGCGCCCAACCTTCCACAGAAGGCACACACATGCACACACTCACACCTAGGGCCAATTTAGAGTGTCCAATCCACCTACAGCATGTCTTTGGGATGTGGAAGGAAACCGGAGGAAACCCACGCGGCCACAGGGAGGACATGCAGACTCCACACAGAAGGCACCCCAGACGAGAATCAAACCGGATAACCTCTTGCTGTGAGGCAGCAATGCTAACCACTGCACCACCATATGAATCTAAAATTGGTTTAAGCCCTAAAAACTCTCCACAAAACATTAGCACATTATTGCTAATTACAGAATTTCATCTCAGACCCATTCAAAGCATGCAGAATACCTTACTCAGTCAGAAAAGTTAACCATCAAGCCAAATACCATTTTTACAGACCACATCAGCTATCAACACACAAGCTAGCGAATTTATACTACCAACAGAAAATATGCAGAGAGATTTCTGCACTTCATAAAATCCAATACACATTACCACATTGTCCTCCCAGTCCATCCGAGGCGTCAGTTTTCTGGATCCTGTCCTGAATAACGTATCCCTAAGTTACACTGTTCCTATTTGTTATTCCTTCCCCTGCCATATCTGATTGTTTCAATGTGATCTTCTCCCCTTAAACCTGCTTCTTAGCCCCAATAAAACCTCACCTTTCCAGATTACTCTATAACCAGTAACTTACTATTTTCTGATATTATTGATAGTCATAAATTGTATAGATGCATAGCAAATCTTGTACCTTAGGTTGCTGCCTACTCCTCTGAATTTTAGTGTATTTCAGATAGATGTATTAAAGTATCCATACTCACCCAAAGCAAGCCTAATGACAAGTTTAAAAATAAATCATTGTGGTGGAACTCCAGCATCAATATATTATAACAAAAACAAAAAGGTTCTTGACATCTGTAATTGGTCTCTACTTCATCAAAGGGTACTTTGTTCTGTGACCCCAAGGATACTGCTAATGTTCTTACACTCAAATTTTCTTCTAACTTCACTGTACTCACCTTCTCCCCTCCCCCATTCGCCATCACACATTCCTTCCTGAGTCCTTTCAGCATTTTCAAAACTGGAAATGCCAGTTCCATGGGTCATGATCATAAACCTGGATGTTTGCTTGGAAGCACAAAGTCCCACGTAACAAACCCCTCCATCAAATCTTCATCCTGAGACTCTGCACAGGTTACATCCCCAAGGTGTGAAAAAACACTGTTGTGGTGCAGCTACATAGAAGCTGTGCCTCTACTGATCATTGGAATTGCAGGCCTGTCAGCCTTACTAGTATTATTTGGAGGCCTGTAGACTGTACTGTAGCTGAACTAATAAACAATGATATATCCCTGCCAGGGTAGCCCTCAGCCGGCCCGAATACCAGAGGCTTAGTATTTCTGCGTTGGTTGCTGACGCTTCAGGACTGATGTCAGGTCGTCAGTAGTATAAAGTAAGGCAGCTGATGCCATTACATCCGTTTTTCTTGCCCTAACCTGTCAGAAGCGCCCAAGTAGTAGCCAGGTTCTGGTGGAAGAACCCCACCAGTAGAAAGTAAATACCAATAAGTCCCTTGTAAGGAAAGAGAAGATAAAAAAGGGGGATGGAGGGAGGGAAACCAGGACTACAACAGTGAATACACTCCAACATCTACATTTATGGTAAGTGTACACAAATGTACTACGTTCTTCATGTTTCACTGTTGCAGTCATCACATTTGGGTTGATTCCCAAAGCTGAGGAAAAGGGTGGAGGCAGTCAAGGAAACTAGGGGCTGGCTAGGATGCCCTGCAAGACTACAGAGGCAAACCTTGCCCTGGATTTGGAGAACAGAGGCAGGTGGTAATGTTTGGTAAAGGTGTGAACAGATGTCCAGGTGGCAACCTCCAGGATGTCTCTGGTGGGGACTCCTCTGAGGGAAGCTGCAGAGGTGGAGGCTGCTCTGGTGGAGTGAGTCCTGACCCCCTTGGGGGGAGGCTTTCCATATTGTTTGTAGCAAAAATGGATGCGGTGTATTTGGAAATGGTTTGTTTGGAGGTGGCTTTGCCCTCTGCCCCTGTAGTAAAGCTAACCAGCAATTTCTCAGACTTTCTGAAGGATTTAGTCCTGTCTATATAGAACCTGAGCTGTCTAGAGAGTGCAGGAGCCTTTCCCCCTTGTTCTGGGGATTAGGAAAAAAAGTGGGTAAATGAATGGATTGGTTGAGAGCCACACTGGACACCACCTTGGGCATGAAGGATGGGTTAGTCCTGAGGGATACCCTGTCAGCATGGAAGATGATGAAGGGTTCCACAGCCATGAGTGCTTGCAGCTCGGAAACTCTTCTGGCTGAAGTGATTGCCAGAAAGAAAGCTGTCTTCCAGAGAAGAAGGAGAGAAATTTTAGCTCTGTCGAAGAAGCTAGTTCGAAGGGGGCAGGGTGAGCTTTTCCAACACAAAGTTAAGGTCCCAAACTGGTGCTGGTGCTCTTCTGGGTGGCCTCAATTTGCTAGCCCCTCTTAGGAACTGTTTGATCAAAGGATGTGAGAAAAGGGGCTGCTCAGTGGAAAAATGAGCAGAGATAGCAGAGGCATGAATTTTAATAGAGGAAAAAGAGAGGCCACTGTGTAGCAGGTCAGCAAAGTAATCCAGGATGAGAGGGAGGGAGGGCTGTGCCGTATTAGCTCCCTTAGCCTTAATCCAGGTGCAGGGAGGACTTTCGAGTGCTAGGGCATCTGGCCTCATGTATAACATCTAGAACCTGTTTACTGAGGTTGGCAGATTGATCGGGGGTTAGGGAATGAGCAAAGCTGCCAAACTGAGTGTCTGCAATTGGGGATGCATGAATTCCCCTTCCCTCTGGGTCAGGAGGTTTGGAATCTGAGGAAGATGCCATGGTGGCAGTGCAGACAGGCTGTGCAGCAAGGGGTAGCAGTGCTGGCGGGGCCGGTCTGGAGCTATAAGAATTGTCCTTGGTTTTTCCTCCTTTATTTTGAGCAGTACCCTGGGGATCAGAGGTAGTGGAGGAAAGGCATAGACCAATAGATTGACCCAGGGAAGGACAGGGCATCCACTTTTCAAGCCATGCAGTGAGGCTCCCTGGTGCAGAATTTGCTGAGTTGATGGTTGGTGTGGGAGGCAGAGTTTGACCCTCGGGGTGCCCCATTTCTGAGTTATTAGGGTGAAGGTTCTTCTGTTGAGCTGCCCACTTATGTGGATCCAGAAGATTTCTGCTTAAGTGGTCTGCCAGAGAGTTGAGAGAACCTGGTAGGAATTGTACTAGCAGGTGGAGTTGCATGGCAGAGGCTGTGTGCCAAAGGGTCATGCCCAGCCTGCACAGAGGGTAGGAGTGAGTTCCTCCCTGCTTGTTGATATACCACATCACAGTGGTGTTGTCTGTTTGATCAGGAGAGTCCCTGGGGAGAGAAGGGGCTTGAAAGCTATCAAGGCATGCTGGACAGCCATCATCTCTTTTTGGGTGATGTGCAGATCGATTTGCTGTGGCCACCACTGGCCCTGTATGCACCTGCCGTCCAGGTGTGCACCCCAGACATAGCCTGATGTGAAGGTCTGGGCACCAGGGGGGTGGTGAGAAAGGTAGTCCCTTGTTGTGGGAGCATGCTGTTGTCCACCAAAGAGAATTTTTTCTGAGGCAAGGTATTATAGGTATAAGAGTCTCCAGGTCTTGAGAGTGTTGACCAAAGGCCTTTTAGGTACCATTGAAGTTTCCTCATATTCTGTCTGGCATATGGAATGATAGTATGCAAGATGCCATGAACCCCAGAGCTAGCAGGATTTTCCTTGCAGAAAGCTGGGTGGCTAGTTGAGAGAAGTAGGCTGTTAGGAAAGTTTGCTTTTCTGGTGTAAGGAATGCCATCTGGGATGCTGTGTCCCGGCTTGCTCCCAGGAAAATAATCCTTTTGGTGGGCACCTGTTTGTTGGATTTCTTTTCATTGATTGTATACCCTAGGGAGGTTAGTAGGGACAGGTGCTTGAGCAGCTTTTCCTGACTGTCTGCCTGAATTAGGCAGTCATCTAAGTATGGGTAAATCTGGATACTCCTTTGTCTGCAGAAGACAATGGCCGGAGTCAGACATTTTGTGAAAACTCT
This sequence comes from Protopterus annectens, assembly GCF_019279795.1. Classification (NCBI taxonomy): domain Eukaryota; kingdom Metazoa; phylum Chordata; order Ceratodontiformes; family Protopteridae; genus Protopterus; species Protopterus annectens. The sequence continues at coordinate 1,327,578,597 of NC_056741.1, read as the reverse complement.
GGGAGCAGTAGATAAGCGAAAGGGAAGTGCAGAGAACTGAAAGTGCTGAGATCCTGCCCTGAAACAGAGATATTTCTTGCATGATTCCCTAATAGGAATGTGCAGGTAGACCTCTTTTAGGTCTAGGGTGGCTAGCCAAGAATCCTTGGAAAGCATGGATAGCAGCTGCTGGAGGGTGAGCATTTTGAATTTTGGGATCACCAGGACAGTGTTTAGAATGGATAGATCGAGGATAGGGTGCCAGGTGCCCCCTTTTCTGGGTACCATAAAAAGTCTGGAGTAGAATCCTTAGCTTTTCTGTTCTGCAGGAACGTACTCTACTGCCCTCATAGAGAGCAGGAAAAGGACTTGCTTTTGCGCCTCTGCCCACTGGTTTGGAGGTAAATCTGGGAACCCTTCTGGAGTTGGGAAGGGTGTGGAAGGAACATTTGTATCCCTGGGACACTATGTTGAAAACCCATCGGTCATTGGCAATCGTGGCCCAGGTGCTTGTGTGAAAGGAGAGTTTTCCTCCTAGGGGAAAGTGAAGGTGGGCGGGGGGGGTGAGTCATTGTGAGTTCTTACCATAGGTGGGTGGCTTAGAACTCCCTGGTTTTGAAGTGGAAGTAGTCCACTGCTTAGATCTCTGCATTCCCTGTGGCTGCTATCTGGGGGGGAGGGGCTGGTTCCCCAGGGTCTGGGCTGAACTGGCCTAGTGAGAGCAGGAAAGGACCAGTGCTTGGTGGGACAATGCCTGCTGGACCTGTAAGAAATCCTTAACTGTCTGCGTAGATTTTGCTTTTTCTTCCATCTTTTTTAAGACCTCTTCTGCCTTAGTGCCAAATAAGTTGTCTTTGTGCAAGGGGGCGTCCAACAATTTAGATTTGGCATGGTCTGGCAAGGGCTGTTCCTTAAGCCATGCATGTCTTCTAAGGACAGATCCAGTGACTGCTGCCCTACAAGAAGCTTCTAGGGCATCAAAACCACAGTGCAAGGTGTGTTTAGTTACTTGACTTGCAGAATGCATTAACTCTTGTAACTCGTTAGATTCTGCACAAGCAGGAAAGGAAGACATTTTTTGTTTGAGGAGTTCCAGGGTATGTTGCTGACATTTTAGCTTATGGAACTGACAATTTAGTGCTCTGATAGCAAGAGTAGCTGAGGTGTATACGTTTTTACCCCATCTGTCTAGTGCTCGGAAATCCCTATCTTAGGGGGTGGGATTCTTATCAGAGGTTGTTTTAACTCCTTTAGGCCCTTGAGACATTACCTCAGGGTCAGCAGTAGGATTTTTAAAAAGAAATTTGTGTGAGTCAGGGACTCTGTAGTACCTGTCTGGTTTTCTGGGTGGAGGAGGGAGGGTGTCAGGAGTCAAGCTGGATTCCAGGAAAACATCCTCCACAACATCCAGGACTGGGGGGATGGCCAAGGTCTGTGCTGTGGAAGATATAAGAATTCCCTGAGTCTTTTTTTAGACTGAGGGTAGTCCTCACTCTCCTACTGGAAATGCTCCCTTAAGGTATGAAGGGTTTCTCCAAAGGAAAAATCCTCTGGGGGGAGAGGTTGAAGGGATGGAATCCTCTGCATCAGAATCCTCATAAGTAGAGAAGAGTCGCATGTCTTCATATTTAGAAGCATCAGTCATCTGACTCTTGTTCAGACAAAATTACAGGGGGACAGATCTCTTTTCCTTTTGGAGGGGGTAGCTTAGCTTCCCCTGATCAGCACGGTAAGGTCTTCTGCCATTTTAAGCATTTGAGACTGAGGCAAGGAAGCAGGTACCTGAGATTGGCTCGTTGGTTTCTTGGGTGTGGTTCATACCCTGGGCCTAAGAAACTTGGTCATTTTCTAAAGAACTGTAGTCACGAAAGAAGACGTCAGTTTGTGTTGAGAATCGGCAGTGCGAAGGACTTCCTTGGAAACTGGTGCCTGCTCAGCGGTTCTGGACCCATCCAAGGTAGAGATGACCGCAGGATCCTTAGTCGAAGAAGAGTTTTTCAGCAGACTGGACTCCGAAAGGGTCTTGGTAGCGGCCTGTGAATCCAAAGAATCGGGTATCAGGGGCTGCGAAAGCGCCTCACTGAGGACCAGAGAACTGATGACTAGCTTAACAGGAGCATCGTCGGCAGGTTTGGACCTGTGCAGTCTGTCTCTGTCTTTATCTTTACATTTTTTCGGAAGATCTGCTGTCAGATGGCTTACCAAAGCCATATCAGAGTTCGAGGACTGTAAGCGAAAATATCTAGCTACAAAAAGGGCCTGATGATGGATAGTTCTGGCATTGAACAAAGCACAGAAGGAACAGCGGGGGACATCGTGGTCTGGGCCTAAGCAAGTGATGCAGTAAGAATGAAAGTCTCGGTGTGGTATTTGCTTTCCACAGTTGAGACAATTGTTAACTTTTTCTGACATAGGTTAGTGCAAGAAAAAAGGATCCCCAATGGGGTACTTAGCTTTAGAAGACTTCAGCTTTAATTTGGTAGACAAAACTCAGGTAGCGGCCAACCGGCACTCATGTGAATTGCTTCTGCTTCGGGCTCCACTGCAAGAAACACTGATGTAATGGCATCGGCTGCCTTACTTTATACTACTGACAATGTGGCGTCAGTCCTGAAGCGACAGCAACCGACACAGAAATACTAAGCCTCTGGTATTCGGGCTGTCCGACAGCTACCCTGGCAGGGATAACCCAAATGTGATGACTGCAACAGTGAAACACGAAGAACATCGGGTTTTATTCAAGGATGTTCCTAGTCCCAAAGAAAGAAAATGCTTGGAGACCAGTTCTGGAACTTTCTTTCCTAAACCTGCTTGGGACAGTGCCATAATTCAAAATGATCTCCTGTCACAACCTGTTGCCTCTTCTTCCTCTTTCAAGTTACCTGGTAACACTAGAGTTAAAAAGATTCTTATCATTACATTACTATTCATCCAGACTTCAGGCATTTCTTAAGGTTTTGTGTGTTTGGATCACATTATTGGTTCTCTGCCTTGCTCTTTGGACTATTTACTGCATCAGGTGTGCTCACAAGGTGTCTAGCTCCAATTATAGCTCATTGCAGGCTACAAGGTATCCACATTTTTCCATATTAGACACCTTGCTTATCTTTGCAGAGTCTTTTTTTAAAAATGTCAGGAATCTCTCTGTTATCTCTCTCTTTAGTGACAGATCTCTTGTACAAGCTGGGATTCCAAGAGTACATTCAAAAGTCTTTTGTGATTCCCTCACTCAGAACTGTGTTCCTAGGATATCAACTAGATGCCTCAGTTCAAAGAGCTTTTCTTCCATAGGAAAAAAAAAACAGATCAATATTTAGATCTGTTTCTAAGGTTTTTCACTCTGACTTTGGTCACTCTGAGGGAATACCTCAGGAGTTTGGGTCTTATGGCATCTATGATTCTCATAATACCCTGGCAATACTCCATATGAGAAAGATACAGTGGTATCTGAAATTTCTTTGGTCCCAGCATCAACACCCTTTATCTTTTTAGATTCCAGTGTTGGGGTTGCCAGAAGAAAAATCATTTGGCGGAGACAAGAGATATCCTTAAATCAAGGTCTCTCCTTCTCCCTCCCTGCTCCAAAGCAGTCAGTCATCACAGACACTTCAGACTTTGTTTGAGGAGCAGTTCCAGGAAGGATAAAAGTGCAAGGGATGTGGGACACCAAGGAAAAACACAACCGCATAAATACTGAGGTCATGATTGTCCTGATCAAGGCACTTAACTCTCTGAATGATCTTTGGTCCCTGGGACCTCTTCAAATGGTTAATGACAATACCACAGTAATGTGGTACATCAAAAAGCAAGGGGGAACCAGGTCGTACCCATTTTGCAGACTATCCATATTAGCTTGGGATATAGCTTCACAGCACAATCTCACTATACAGGCATCCTACATTTCATCAGAGCATAACTGTGTGGCAGACAAACTGAGCAGGACCAGGGCAGACCCTCATGAATGGAAACTAGATCAAGAGGTCTTCCAAGATTTGATCCATCTGTGGGGAGTTCAAGTAGACCTGTTTGCCTTCTCCCTGAACAATCAACTTGCAAAATGCTGTTCCAGGACTCCATACAAGAAGGCCTGGAAAACAGTTGCCTTTTCTTTTCTTTGGGCAGGACTGCGCTCCTGTATGCCTTTCCACCCTTTCCAGTAATATCCAAGATACTTCTGCAGATTCAGAAGAAATTCCCCCAAGATCATTGTGGGGACTCCATTCTGATCCAGGCAACCATGGTTTTCCCTTCTTTTAAAAATGGCCAGAGGAAATTGTCACAAGCTTCCTCACAGAATAGACCTGCTCACACAAGAACAGGGGTGTTTGATACACCCCAGCATCAGTCATCTTCAATTGGCTGCCTGGATGATATGATCTTAATTCCTTTTAGGCACCTGCTTTCTGAGGATGTGCAGCACACAGTAATAGAGGCAAGTTAGCCTACTACTAGAAAATCATACATTAACAAATGGAAAGGGTTTTCGAGTTGGTGCCAACAACATAACCAGCACCCATTCAGGGTTAGTTGTTCTCTGGTTTTATAATATTTGTGTGAGTTACTATCCTATGGCCTTTCTTATTCCTCTATCAAGGTTCATTCATCAGCCATTTCAGCATGTCTGTCCATGAATCCTCCACTTTCAAAGCAGTCACATGTCAACATGTTCTTGAAAGGGCTTTGCATAAGAGGCTTCCAAATAAACAGGTGACACCTCCTTAGGATCTTAATTTTGTATTAGAGAAACTAACACTTTCTCCATTTGGACCAGCTAATCTAGCTGAATTGAGGTTCTTAACATGGATAACAGTTTTACTGAATGCTCTGACCTCTCTAAGAAGGGTATCCGAGTTGCAAGCTCTTAGGTGAGTCAAGCCTACCTCATTTTCCACAATGACAGGGTTTCTTTGAGAACTAATCCTTTTATGCTTAAAGTGGTGTCTGAGTTACTTTAAGTCAAACTATTATTTCCCTGTTTTCATTCCTGAACCTAAAAACAAGGGAGAAAGGATGCTCTATACCTTAGATGTCCACAGGCAAATCAGGTGATATCTTGACAGAACTAAATCTTTTAGTTTATCAGATGAACTGTTCATTTCTTCTGAAGGTAAGAAGGGACAATTGGTGTCAAAACAGACATATTTCCAAGTGGTTGTCTAAGGCTATTACCTTTTGTTATACTCACCAAGACAAATCTATTCCAGGCAGGGTCAGGGCACACTCTGCAAGGATTTTGGCTTTTGGCTACTTCTATGGCTTTTTGGAAAGGGTTGGATTCCTGAAGTATTACAGAAGCTGCTACTTGGCCCTCTGTACATACTTTTACAAAGCACAACAAGCTGGATTCCTTCTCTGGGTCTAGATCATGCTTTCTAAGAACCATTCTCTAGGGGGTCCTGGACCCTTGTCCTTCTACCTCCCGAACATAGTTAACTATGGCAATCTACCCATACAACTAAAGCTAATGCAACAGTGATCAATATGGATAACCTAGTACAATTGTGTACGTTGAACTTACCATAACATTAGATGTCCGAATGATCACTGTTGCAGTAGCTCCCTCCTTGACCCCCCCTTGTTTTTTGGTGTGTTTTTTATGCCAGGGTGTGGACATTTCTTTTCTTTCTTTCTTTCTTTTTTTTTTTTTTTGTTATTCCTAGCCTTGTCCTTTCAGGGCTCAGCCTCCATTTCTCATTTGGCAGGAAAGCTCTGAATGGCTTTTCACCCAAACTTGTCTTTTAGTCATCTCAGTTTGAGCTGCTTGACAGTTTGGGTCTGTGGAAGGTGCCCTGAAGCTTTGGAAGTTGGCAGGATATAACCCATATACCTAAGGCTACTGCAGCAGTAATCATTCGAACATCTACTGTTATGGTAAATTCAACTTACACAACTGTACTTTCTCCTAACCAGAACTTTTAGCATTTAAAGGAAAATTATTTTAAATAACACACTGCAACAAAAATACACTGCAATCAAAGACGATAACAATCTGAGCAATGCAATCTGATAAATATGTTTTTCCGAAAAACAGTCTACTCTATAGCAGAAGCAGTTCAAGTTGACCTTTTTTAAGAAAACTCAGGAACATTTATAAATAAAAATACTAGTCTGTAGCTCCTCTCACAGTTCACAAGCAATTAACTACTTCTAGTTCCTACAAAAAGACACACACACACACACACACACACACACACACACACACACACACACACACACACACACACACACACACACACACACACTTTCTCTCCTAACCAGAGCTTTTAGCACTCAATAGAAGAGGCTTTTAAATAACACACCGCAAACAAACATAAAATAACATTTGCAATACAAGCAACAAACATGCTTTTCTTATAATGCACCCTATTTTATAGTAGAGGCAACTCAAGTGAGCTTTCGCAGAAAATCTCTGGAATATTTAGAAATAGAAATATTAGGCTCTTGTTTCTCCCACAGTTCACAAGACATTAACGTCTTCTAGAGCCTATGACTGACCAAGACACACAAGCTATGTTTCTTTGCATTCTCTCCTAAAAGGAATTTTCAGTATTCAAAGAAAAGGGTTTTGTTTTAAATAATTTACTTTAACAAAAATAAACACGTCAAAGTAGGTAACATATGACCAATACAAGCAAAGAAATATCCTTTTCCTACAGAGTTGTCTATTTTATGGTAGTGACCATTCAAGTAATTTTTCTCATGAAAATCTTGGAATGCTTCTAAATGAAAATATTAGTCACAAACACCTCCCACTGATCACGCAGAGTTGATCACTTCTAGTTTCTATTAATCACTTAGACTCATAGGCTTTGTTTTCTCTACTTAGAATTTTTAGTATTCAAATGGAACGGACTTCAAATCACATTGCAATGAAGCAAGACAACATTATCAGCATTTAAAATAAAGAAATATGCTTTTGCCACACAGCCATCTTTTCTATAACAAGTGTGGATCAAATGAACTTTCTCTCTCTTCTGTATAAGACCTTGTTGTAAGGGTGAGAAGCTCTGCTACAGGCCAGACAGCCGGAGAGTTAATATAGTGACGCACTTCATTAAGGTCTGTTCCAGTCAGTGACTGCATCACCCACTACAACCAACATAATTTTAATAATGAGTAGATAGCAAAGACAAGGCATCCTTGGTACAATCTTTGGGTGAGTTTGGGCATATATTTACCCTATGACTAAACCGTTTACTCTATTCACCCTGGATGAAACAGGTGCAATCTCTTGGCACAGACTGTGGTATCTTCTGGGAAGAAAACCAGACAAGCTGTCAATTATGATAATGACAACTCTGTCAGCACCTATATGACGTCTGTCACATCCAAAAATATATAAACTTGATTGGAGGAATTTTTGAATCTTTAATATGAGGACACATCTACAGCTGAGAAATGGTCAGGATAACAGGCGCTGCAGATGCACCTTGTTGCATACACTGTATGTGTTATAACCTAATCTGAGATTGCAACAGGAAGACCAGATGAGATGAGGCTGACTACAAGGAGAGTTGCATTGTCCACTGTGGGCCTAGGATTTTGATAGATATCCCACAGAACAGTACAAACAGGCTGAATAATTTATACATACCTTTAACTGGATGAAATGGTTGATTTGCATGCATGCGCTGTTAACACTTTTATAAACCTCGACATGGAACATTTAGAATAACTTATAAATGTCAATGGAAACCAATATACAGTAGGAAGATGCCATGTGGGGTGAGAGTTGCAAGGAAGGATAACGCTGACTAATCTGTATGACAAGGTGCCCTACCTCTTTACTATAAGAATGGATCTCCCAGTCCCTATTAATTTTGTTGAGCTCCAATTGCACCAGTAGTGTTGCTGGGGCATCCTTATTCTGTCTGCCCTGATGGGCCCCATGATTCTGATAATACAGCTATACTAATTCTGCTGTGGCATTCTGATTCTGTTAATCTGGCTAATATTTCCTATTTCAGTGAATCCTATTAAGGATCTCATTCTATTAATTGTGCTGTAGGCTTATTTGATTTTTTTTTAATACTGCTGGACTATCCAGCTCTATTAATCTTGCTGAAATCTCCTCACTCCTTTATGGATGCTGCTTGATTCTGTTTATGTTACCAAGGCCCATGAATTCATTAGTTCTTAGGGCCTCCCATCTCCTTTAATCCTGGTGTGGTTATGCTGATTCCTGCACATTTTTTAAATGCTTCCCTTGGCTAGGGTACATGTTTTAAAGAGTAGATCTTTGTCTATTCAATCCCGTGGCATTCTTCTAAGTGACAGCCGTACATCACAAAAATCTTAAACAGCATCCTGCATAACTGGACCAGGTCAAAGTCCCTGACACCATCTCCCATTAGGGTGTTACAGATAAAGTAATCCAAACTAAACAATGATGGTTACATGATTACACGTGTGAGTAAATGACTAAAGAAGTGAACACAACAGGCCAAAGTGGAAAATGATTCTATTACATAATACTAAGATAATCAGCAGCATCCCCCAGAAACCTGTGCTGGCACCACTCCTACTTAGTCTTTGGAGATGTAACAGTAGAAGTATTATGGCTAACAAAATATGCATATAACTGCAAAACTAGAGTATTATCACCTCAACAAACTATGCAAAAGTTCTAGGAGGTAGTCTGGATAAAGTATACATATGATGTAGCAAAAGTGATCATACTTAATGCTAACAAATACATCTTATTTTATTCACAAAAAAGATACATGGTTTGATTATAACATTAATGGTCAAGAGCTCTAGGTTACAAGAAAAACTAAAGCTTTGGAAGCAACAATATTCAATAAGTTTTAACTGCTGTGGAGCAAATATGGTTAGAAAGGCTTATTTAGTAGCACACCTGAGAGAATATATCTAGATGCTCTCCTGAGGTCAGTGTTCAGTTATATTTTTCACTGAACCATCCTGTTACTGAATATAGTCCTGCTTTCTGTACTCTTAAAGTATATAGTCGCATGTTTTGTACACATTGTAGCACTTTGTAAATTAAGTACCACAATGTATTTTCCACAATCTCTGACTAAAATTATGTGGTTAGTTTCTTAATAAAAAGCTTCAGAAATTTTATATTAAGTACCCACCAACATAATTCTACTGAATCCTTTGTTGACATAACTTGAAGGCTTGCGTGGGGTGTGTCCATATACATCAATGGTCGAGCCTTGCGCATGCGCTGTGGTGCAATCATTAAAATCTATGGACCCAATTACCAAATGAAAAAGCAAAAACTCATGAGTGAACAGAAACTTCAATCAAAAAGAATGATGCACAAAACAAAGAAATAAAGTACAAGGTAATGTTTTATGCAGGGGGTAAGCCTCCCCAACCCCACAGTAATTTATACAGAAATAATAGAAATATTCATACAAATACACTGGATATAAAAAAGTTTACACACCCCTGTTAAAATGCCAGGTTTTTGTGATATAAAAAAAATGAGACCACAATAAATAATTTCAAAACTTTTCCCACCTTTAATGTAACCGATACCCTGTACAATTCAATTGAAAAACAAACAAATCTGTTAGGGGAAAAAATAAAAAAAAAATAAAAAAAGTACAAAAAGTTGGTTGCATAAGTGTGCACACCCTTAAACTAATACTTTGTTGAAGTACCTTTTGATTTAATTCCATACAGCATTCAGTCTTCTTGGGTAGGAGTTTATCAGCATTGCACACTTGACTTGGCAATATTTGTCCACTCTTCCTTGTAAAAGCACTCCAAATCTGTCAGATTGCGAGGGCATCTTTTGTGCACAGCCCTCTTCAGATCACCCCACAGATTTTCTATCGGATTTAGGTCTGGGCTCTGGCTGGGCTATTCCAAAACTTTAATTTTCTTCTGGTGAAGCCATTCTTTTGTTGATTTGGATGTATGCTTGTGGTCACTGCCATGTTGAAAGGTGAAATTCCTCTTTATCTTTCTAGCAGATGTCTGAAGGTTTTGGGCCAAAACTGATTGGTATTTAGAACTCTTCATAATTCCCTCGACCTTGACTAAAGCCTCAGTTCCAGCTGAAGAAAACCAACCCAAAAGCATGATACTGCCATCACCTTGCTTCACCGTGGGGTGGTGTTCTTTTGGTGATGCAAAGTGTTGTTTTTGTAACAAACATACCTTTTGGAACTGTGGCCAAAAAGTTCAACCTTGGTCTCATCAGACCATAACACATTTTCCTACATGCTTTTGGGAGACTTGATGTATTGTTTTGCAAATTTTAGCTGGGTCTGGATGTTTTTCTGTGTAAGAAAAGGCTTCTGCCTTGCAACCCTACCCCACAGCCCAGACATATGGAGAATATTGGAGATTGTTGTCACATGTAGTACACAACCAGTACTTGCCAGAAATTTCTGCAGCTCCTTCAGTGTTGCTGTAGGTCTCTTGGCAGCCTCCCTGACCAGTTTTCATCTTGTCTTTTCATCATGTTTGGAGGGACATCCAGTTCTTTGCAACGTCACTGTTGTCCCATATTTTCTCCACTTTTTGATGACTGTCTTCATTGTGTTCCATGGTATATCCAATGCTGTGGAAATATTTTTTGTACCCATCTCCTGACTGATATCTTTCAACAATGAGATCCCTTTGATGTTTTGTAAGCTCTATGCGAACCACGGCTTTTGCTGCAGCAGGCAACTGAGTAAATGTCAGGAAAATCCTACTAGGACAGCTGAACTTTATTAGGGGTTAATCAGTCTCTCTAACAGATGGCAGGTGTGTACCCAAGAAGACTGAGTGTTGTAATTAAATCAAAAGGTGCTTCAACAAAGTATTAGTTTAAGGATGTGCACACTTATGCAACCAGCTTATTGTACTTTCTTTTATTTTATTTTTTTTATATTTTTCCCTTAACAGATTTGTTTGTTTTTCAATTGAATTGTACAGGTTACAGGCCACATTAAAGGTGGGAAAAGTTTTGAAATGATTTATTGTGGTTAAATTTTTTATATCACGATAACCTGGCATTTTAACATGGGTGTGTAAACTTTTTATATTGTGTGTGTGTGTGTGTGTGTGTGTGTGTGTGTGTGTGTGTGTGTGTGTGTGTGTGTGTGTGTACACACACAGACACATATATATATATATATATATATATATATATATATATATATATATATATATATATATATATATACACACACATATACATATATGCATACACAAAATATGTAACATATATATGCACAACTGTAGGGAAAGGGCAAATTGCTAGTCAGCACTATACAAACAATCTTGCACCCACAGTAGCTGGCTTTAAGATACATGAGTCTCTTAAAGTCAGCAAAGCACGCAAAAAAGAAACATTCGATATTATGAGCTGCAATCACTGATGCACCTGCATATACTCCTTCCATTGACATCATCTACAACAAACTTCATTAAACTTTTTGGTGATGTCACAGAGGGAAAATTATGAGTTTTCCAAGGGTTTTATTTTAAAGATCACACCTTAAAGCAGTCACAAACAGCAAGGAAATGCAACACAGCACTAAAGGCACCACTTGTCATTGCTGTGGTGTGGTGTAAAAGTTAAGTTTGCGAATATGGCCGTACACTTTAAGATTTGCCACTTAGAGCTACAATATGTACAACAATTTCTAATTAGAAAAAAGCTGAGACTAGAAAGCATAACCTGCTTACAAGGACTATAGGAGTTATTGTCTGCATTGTGCAAGCTTCTAAGATGTGGTCTTTGCATAGAATATAAAAACATGTTAAATCCATCTTTAAAAAAAAAAAAACTATGCTTGGAAGATGATATCAGATAGAACAAGCACTGGTTCTGGAAGTGACTGTTAAAAATAAATGCATACATATAACTAAAAAAAATTATACGGTATGTCTCAAGTCTTGCCAGTAAATACTACGGTGTAAAGTTACTATTAAAAAAAAAAGTCTGGTCCCTTTTTAATACTGTTCAAAAATAACCTTAAAATAATCATGGATAATAGTAAGTGCTGACACGGAATAATGCTGATCAAGCTTGTAGAACAAAAAGTTGTCAAGCATGACACGTAAATGTATAAATTTGTTACTCGGATGCTATAAAAGCCAGAAATCAGAACAGGTGTTAGGTCTGCGCCCCCCTCAAATCAACCGTAACAGCCAATTCAGCAATTCTTCTGCACTAAATTAGTGCTAAGCAAGGGAGCAGGGTGTGCACTATATTCAGTAGACTGATTACCAAAGTAAAAAAATGCTGAAAAAAATGCACAGATTTGCAAAACAAATGCCAGACTTACTGAAGAGGTAGGGGTAAACAATTAAGCCAAAACAGCTGAAAATACAGATTAGTTTAGTAAGGGAACATTTCATCAATAAAAACTTTATACAAGTAAACAACAGGATTGAACCGTCTGAAATTAAAAAAAAAAAACAATGCACGGTTGTCAGACTGTGAAGCACAATGAAATTAAGCCAGGGCAAGCTCTGCTATATGGGGACAGGGCACAAACTTGTATTACTGGTGGGTGACACACATTTCAACAATACCCTGATACTAAAAGGCCTACTAAAGGAAAGGAAGAAAAAGGAAGCAATTGCTATCCAGTCTCTTTTGGGAGAGATTAGGGGATACTGAGAATTTCCCCAGTTCCAGTTGCAGCAGCAACAACCAGAAACAGATGGAGCCACAACACAAGTGGGTGAGTTTTATGGGAGCACCAATTTCCAGAGGTCAGAGCATGCTTATGCTAAGGGAATAAACTAAGTAGTGTTTCTTTGTGAGAAGACTTAAACACTAAACCTTCTTTGATGGTGCTTTATTCTCAGATGATAATATTTTGTACTTAAACCCAGAAAAGGAAAAGCCTTTTCAGGATATAAGATAAATGCAAACAAAACAATATCTGTACCAGGATTTTATGTACCCACAAACAAACTGGTTCACCCATATCCATACTTATGAGGAAATGATAAGATGAAGTATTAAGGTGTATGGATTAAATAGTTCTATTATGGCAGGTAATGATATATGGGAAGAGAGACTAAAAAGATAACACAAAAAAATAAGATTTTATGCTGTTTGTGATTTTAAGCAATTCAGTTGATTGGATGACATCAATACGTAAAATCCAAGATAAAAGATATTTAAGGATATACAAAGTATAATTAAAAAAAAAACTGCGGTGGTGGTACTGCAGTAGCATTGTCACCTCACAGTAAGACGTTGTCAGTTCGATTCTCAGTTAGAGCGTCTTCTGTGTGGAGACATGCGTGAATGAGCATACCTTCTTTGAAGGTTGTGCGTCAGGGCCGGCAACTCGGCACGTAAAAATCTACTGCCAATCTTTAGCGGACCAGAGTTCCACTGTGGCACCCCTAACCGGGAAAAGCCGAAAGACACAACAACAACAACAAAGTATAATTAAAATTACAAAATATAATTAATGGAACATGCTTTTCATCTTTAAAATTGACTTTAAAAGTACTGACATCATTTAAGCCAGCTGGAAGCTCTTGTTTATGGATAATAAGGTATAAGCAGTGAAAATGCTTCTAGTCCCTTTAGTTTTATATACAGGTCAGGCATATTTTTATAAACCAGAGGATAAGTTGTGGACCATAATTAATAAAAAGTGGAAGGAAATTATCTGGTAGAGGAAGGGGGCAAGAGTTAAATGGGATAAGCTGATTTCCCCATAGAACAAGGTGGTTTAGGATCACATGATTTGAAGGGATACTTAGATCTACACAGTTAAGGCTCATATATGTAACAAAAGCAGAAGGTTACAAATCAAAGTGAAGTGGGATGATGAAACAATAGGGGGAATTCAAGAAATACAGACAGAGTAGGATTTTAGATGCAGGTCCTTAAGAAGAAGAAGAATCATACAGAACACTATATTCATAAAATAGCCGGAAGTATTCTAAAGACTAAGCCAACATGAGAATGGAGAAAAGGAAATTTTAACAGTAGAGATGACTAAAAGTAGGAGTACATAAAATAGGCAAGATGGGGCTAAAGTTTAAAGGAGAAAATAAGTAAAGGAACCAATGTACTTGGAGCAAATACCAGCGTGTGATGAGACTAAGCAGAAGTTTGGACAACAGGTCAGACAGCCTTCCCTACTAGGGAGTGATAACAGAGTATAGGCAACCAGAACTAACAGGGGAGTGTTAAGGGAAAGACCATCTCTGGTAGAGGTTTTAGGTGATTCTAGAACAGAAGCTTCTGCTCTGCTAAAATGTGGTAATTATTAAGGCATACAAGACACTGCATGATAACTATAAAAATCAATCAGAGGAGGTTAGAAAAGACTGGAAAGAGAATGGAAAAGGAAATGTACAAAGAAACAATGAAAACACATCTGTATAGCTCCAAAGTGTGAAACAATGTCCAGAAGGTTTAGGATTTTTGCTGGGAAGTGTCTAATAGGTATTTTACTCCCCAAGCAAACTGCAGACAACCTTTTCTCACCTAGAAAGCAAATGTTTCAAGTGTGATGGAAAAGACAAAGTCACTGGGAACATGTCTTTGGGGAATGTAATGAGTTAGCTGATTTTAAAAGTTTTCTACATAGTACTTTGAAACACTGAGAAGAACAAATGGTTGCAACTAAGGAAATAATTCCTTTGAGCTGGGATATAGAAAATTAATTGTTCTGACACAGCAATGCCTTACTAAGTTTAATGTTACTGGCTGCAAGGAAAAAAAAAGGTTACTAGAAAATGGAAAACAAAATCTAAACCATCTGTAACTGAAGTACTGAATATTGTAAAGGAGATAAAAGAACTGGAGGTGTGATCTTTAGTAAAGGGAAGAAGCAAATTACACAGAAATAAAAAGAATTTGTGCTAGCAATACATGCAAAATAATGTTCAGGAGGAGGAGTGAGGTTTAAGGGAAGGCAGAGACTGAGTAACTTATTTAATGCTGCAGTGAATGATGATTGTTAAGAACATATATATGAATGATACATGAAAATAATGAAAAGATTTACTATTGTCAGTTTTCCATTGATGCATGTGCATCTATGACAGAAACTCCTTTACCTGATCTTAGAAGGAGACTGAAGGAGCTCTTAGCACCTGCGGACCTGAAGCTCACCACAGGGGTGACACTACTAGAAACAGACTTTAGCTCAAGGAGCTAAAAATGTTTTATAGAGAGCTGGGAAACAATGCAAAAGGAACAGAAACATGACAAAAAAAAGAAGAAGAAATATGTACATTTTGGAGAAATATTTATGAAGACTATGTGGAACGTAACAAAGATGCTGAAAGGATAAAAAAAAATCAGTACAGAGTTCAAATGTACAGGATATGAAATCGGATGAAGTAGCAGCCACAGAAATTGAAACAAAATTTAGAAAAGCTCCTAAATGGAAAACCCCAGGCCAAGATTCAGTACCCAACTTCAAATTAAACGTTTTAACATCTTTACACAAAGAGTCAGCCCTGCGTAAGAATTACTTAAATGTGCATCCCAAAAGGACACCAACCTGGTTAGCAACAGCAAAATGATAATCCTCCTTAAGAAGGCACCTGTAAGCCATCCTATAACCTATAGACCAATAACTTTGCCTTACGATGATGTACAAACTGTATACTGGAATTAATGTAAGCAGAGTTTATAGCCATTTAGGAAAAAACACAATCACAGCAAAAGAGCAAAAGGGTAACAAAAGAACTCCCACTATACTTCCTCTAATTTTATTCACTGTGAAGAAACAACCAATTGGAGGATTAGTCTGTTGCTTAGTACTTAGCAAACGGGAACTATGGTGGCTGTGGAAGAAAACACTTGTTACATGGAAATGCCAAATCTGGCAGATCAATGACATGCCGTATTAAGACAATGGACTGTATTTTCATTGGTGGATTACTTGAATAATTAAGCTAATGGATTATATAATGAGATGGTTCATTCATTCATTTACTGTTTGCATCTGATGAAGTCTTAGCAACTTAGATGAAAACGCTGTGTGTGGAATTGCGTTTATGTGTTTGAATTAACTATTAAACCAGCTTTGGAATTCTATCATTGAGCCGACTATTTTCCTTCATCTGTGGTACTTATTTTGCTTGGTTTTGGAGTCATTGGTGTCTAAGTACCTGTTCCAGTGTTATTTTTGTTTAGAAAAAGAAAGTCATATGGAATAAAATATCATTTGTTGCTAAATAAAGCCATAACAGAGAATTGTAAAAAGGGGAAGAATCTAAGTATGTCATGCATAGATTACAAAAAGCATTTGACAGTAGTCATGGATAAAGAAGTGTTTGTAGGTGAATAAGATACATCATACATTGATCAATTACGTTACAAAAAACATGGAATAGTGGCAAATTACGCTAGTTAAGTCAAAATAAAGAGTAAATCATTATCCCAGGGATAAAAATTCATAGGGGGATGGTGATTCTTTGTCACCACTGCTCTTTTGTCTTGTCCTTAATCCATTAAGCTGTTTACTTAACAGATTACTCCATGGTTACAATTCAGCTCTCTGAAAACAACCTTGCTTAAAGACTTCTTATTTACTTTTCTGTGGATGACTTAAAACTGTGCAGTTCATCAGATGAGGAGTTGAAAGCACAACTTCTAGTGATTAAAACAGTTGCAGATTACATAAGAATGTAATTTGGTCTTGATAAATGTGCAAAAGCAACATTTAAAAGCAGGAAAGTTGCAGTACCTAGAAAATGTCATTCTGGGACAGGAATGTGATATAAAAGAAATTGAGCAGGATGGAGTGTATAAATATTTGGGAAATGATGAATGATCAGCAGTAAAACATGAACAAATGCAAATAAAAATCAGTAAGGAAAACTTCAGAAGACTAAAACTAATAATGAAAACAGCATTGACATATAGAAATAAAGTCCAATCTATAAACCAATTTGGTCTTCATGTTCTACTTTACAGTTTTGAGGTGACTGACTGGCCCCCAAAATGTACTGGATCAGCTGGACAGGAAAACAAGAAAAATGCTTCGTGCATATCAAATGATAAATAAAAATCAATGCATACCAAGATTATATATTCCTCTTTCTGAAGGAGGTATGGGCCTCCTTGAAATTGATTACAAGTATAGATAATGCAGTCATGAGACTACATACATATCTGCTGACCTCTTCAGAACCAAGCATAGTAAAAGTTTTTAAAACATGTGTGAAGTCTAAGGTAACTTTCCTGCTCAGTTTAGCAGTAGCATATCGGTGTCAAGCGAGAATGGAATCGAACCAGAAGTAGACAAAAATCAAACAGTAATTGAATGTGCCAAAAAAAAAAAAAACAAAAGAAAGAATATAAAGAGAAGGATTGGATGAGAAGGAAAGTAATGTGGAAAAGCCATAAATATAGTGGCAAGTACATATATCGCCTGAAACAACTCTATGTTGATCAGAATTTGACACAATAATGGTTAAGGCAAGGTGAGTTGAAATCAAAGGATGAAAGGTTAATGAAGACAGCATAGGATAGTGGACTACATACAAACTGGTTTACAAAGTCCATTGAAAATGTGGGAGAACCAGAAAAATGAAGGTTCTGTAAAACAGAACCGGAAACAGTCACACATTGTGTTGCTGAGTGTGATGCACTCATGGCAGAAGGGCTGTATACTGAAAGGCACAATAACTGGCAAGACTGTTGCGATAGGTATTGTGCAAACATCACAATATTGAAGTAGCTAAGAAGCACTGGAAACATGAATCACAAAGTACTGTAGAGAATGATGAAGTTTATATCACATGGGATACTCCATTACAAACAGTTCAAAAAAGAGATAGGAGGAAACAAGATAGAGTATCCCAGGAAAAAACAGAAACAAAAGCACCACTGATCACTGAAATTGCTACACCCAGTGATTCCAGTGTCTTATGTACAATGAGACACAAGGTCATAAAATACCAGGATTTGCAGACAGAAATGAGAGCAATATGGAAAAAGGATACCCAGACAGTTCCAATAGTAGTAGGAGCAACAGGTCTAATAAAAAAGAATTTACAGTTATACTTAGATATGCTACTGATACATGTAACTTTGTGTAAATTACAAAAGGAGTCATTTCTGGGGACATTGCAGTTGCTGCGAATAGACTACCATCAAAGACTGTAACAATACTAATTTCATGAACTTTAGTCATGCCTTGACTTAGGAATGGGGTCCATTCCCACCATGGTATAAGAAGCCCAAAAGATTTGGAGAAATTAAACCAAGTGACTCTACTAGAAAGAGAGTTTTAGCTCAAGGATGAGCTTCAATACTACCTAACAAACAGGTCTAAAGGTGTAGAAGTCTACCTGTCAAATAAGAAATTCAAGTCCCTAGAAAAAGAGGCAATCATCAAAGGAGAACTTATGAAAGAACTGCTCAATTAGCCAGAAATGGGACCCCAGTAACACTATTCCATGAACTAGGGGTAGAAGACTGCTTATGTCATCAATGCGTTATGCCATAAAAGACTGCATAGGAATACATAAGGAAAAAAATGACACATGAGCATACAGGCATCTGAAACATCAGGGACATTTGTAAATAACCAAATAAGGCAACTCAAGATGCCACTCTCCAATCAAACTGAGAACCATTTCTATTTGGATGCCTGATCTGAAGCCTTTCTAGCAGCCCCAAGCCCCATGCAGTCCCAGCTGGTGGCCAGAAAGGTCAGAAGAAAAGTGCTAGGCCAAACCCTGAGGTGAAAAGGTTCTGACTGTCACGCAAACTGAAGGGACATTCCTGGCCAAGACCCACTGAAATTTCCTTTATTGTCATACGACTGACAACCACAATTCTTGCCATAACTGACCACTGACAGCAGCCAAGAATAAGTTTGATCCCTGCACTCATGAGGAGATGTGGAATCAGACATGATAATAAAAAATGCAGTCTAAGCCATAACAACAGGACAGGACTGAAGCAGTGTCTCAAAATGACTGCCACAATGGGCTGCTGAGGAACTAAAACCCAGAAGTGTAGCAAGATGTCGCATAAGTAACTTCTTCCTGCATGGCTTCATGTCCCCTTGCCTGATAAGGTATACTAGAGACCAGGTGCTGAACCACAAATAAGGAAGACCCTAAAAGAAGAGAGAATCCATGATCAAAAAGGCCAGCAACCCTATCACTGCATCAAATTGGTCAAAATCAAACTTCCACCGAGGGGGAGGCCACTGACACAAAACAGAAAGGAAGTGAAGTAGAGCTACCTTCTATGAGCAAATAACCATAGAAAGGAGTATAAAGGCAAGATTCCCCTGAAGTTCAGTAGGGAAAGCACACCACTACATGGGTTCAGAGGCAATAACTAACTCTAGGAAAACGTCTGAAACACATGATGAGTCTGCCACTGCTGACTCCTCATGGTCTGTAGTAATGTCCATGTTCACATGTGTACCATAGTATCAAGATGATTGTGGCTGCACTCTTGCCTAGAAGATGCAATCAGATCTTAACTTGAGTCCACAGCAGCCTATATATATCTATATCTATCTCTCTATATATAGATTACATATATATATATATATATATATATATATATATATACACACACACACACACTCGCGCGCGCACACACACACACACACACACACACACACACACACACACACACACACACACACACACACACACACACACACACACACACACACACTCTGTCACACCGATACCTCCTAGTATCTCTTAAAGATCGGAGCAACACACAAGAAGAATACACAGCTCTGTGTCTAAAAACCCTAGGTTGGCTGCCTGCAGAAATTGTGACAGCCCTATAGGGCTGCAATAAAGTAAAGCATCCATCCCTGCAGGGAAGTCCCACATGGAACTCCCATGCAAGGTGTAAAATGGTCATCCCACAAGGGGGCAAACAACAGCTCCATTCCTCTCAAAGGCACTGGCGAAAAATGCCACACATATGGAGGTCCTGGACTCAGGAGGAATTTCAAAAGGCAATTTCCCTTCTGGAAGTGACATGTAACTGCACTGAAGAGAAATACTGTTAGGACCATCATCTTAAATTACAGAAATGTCCCACTGACTAACCAGCTTCAGTTCCACTACAAGGAAGGAAGAGGTTTCAAGAGTGCCCTCAGGAACAAATGTACACTAAGGCCAATAACTAGACAAAAAATAAATAAGTGAAATTTAAAGAAGTATTTTTCTGGTGGGGGAGGGGGTCAACCATTGCTTAGTTGCTTAAAAATAGGACAGACTCTACTGCCGCCAAAGCTCCAATGCAGCAGAATTGCATACAGAAGGATTCAGAGTAGTCCAGTCGTATCTCAGCTGACACAAAAAGATGGCATTCTTAGCCAGGGTAAGCCATACAAGCTAAATCCTCCACAGCTGGCCAAGAATGGGACCCAGGCTGCAGCAAGCAGGCCAGTACAGACAACCCCAAGGGGTTGCTGTAGAAGAGAGCATGTGTTGTAACTTTAAGAAGCATTTCAAAGTGAGGGCACATGCATATAAATAGACAGCACATGCAGGCTGCAGTGCCATTTTGAGAGAATAGCCAGAGTGTTAACATATATGAGTGCAGTAGTCAGTCTCTTTATAAGTTTATTTAAGTTACTAAGTCTCAGTCCTGATTTGTTTGTATATAATAAAGCTGCTTGAACTGAACCCACAACTGTTCGTCTGTTTTATCCTGACCGGACAAGCGACATGGTGTCAGAAGTGGGATAGAGTTTGCAACTTCTTCAAGCCTTGAGATGTAGAGTTAACAGTGAAGGTACATTGAGCAGGTTGGGTGATACAGTGCTCAAATAATTAAAAAAGGCCAGAAATGAACTGCAGGTAACTAAAACTCGGATAAATTATTTATTTTGTAAAGAAAACAATACTGAGCATCACAAAGCACAAAACGCATTATTAATCAAACGAGTAGCACAAAACACATTATTAATCAAACGAAAGACACAAAACGCATTATTGATTAAACAAAGTATTCAAAACCACGATATTTGATAGAACTATCAGAAATACATGTGTGGGTGTTCAGAGTTACTTCTGATTTGCATAATGAGCATGTTAAAAGTATAATGAGCACAAGAAAAGTATAATGAGCATGATAAGAGGTCAAATAAGCATAAAGAGTAAAATAAAAGGGCAAAATAAGCATTAAGAAAGCAAGGCTGCATGTTTTTTAGTAAACGACCATGTTTTGACATGAGCTACTATTCTGAATTGACCAAAGCTATTCAAAGTATTACTAGAGTTGTTCAAAGTATTTCAGTGTGTGCAAATTATTTGCAATGTGTGCTTTATTACAGTGCAATTATTTTGAAGTTTACTGTGTGCAAAGTACAGTTATCTTCCAAAGTGCAGTCAGAATACAGTCATTTCGAAAAGTTTCTTGTACTGTGCACATCTTATTTGCAAAGTGCAGTCATTTCAAAGTGTTTCTTACACTGTACAAAGTTATTTTGCAAAGTACAATCATTCTGAGAAATGTATTGTGCTGTGTACAGTTCATTCGCAAAGTGTAGTCATTTTGAAGTGTTTCTTACACTGATAAGGAGCGGTTTCACAAAGTATATTGGTTTCAAAGTGTTCTTGTGCTACAGAGAAATATTTTACAAAGTATGCAGTGAATAAATCACGAACCAACCACAATGGACATCCAAACACTCTTGAAATCCTTTATTAAAATGAACCCTCAATAAAAAGGAAATATTTGTAGCAAAATCCTTGTAGAAAAATATATAAAAAAATAAAAAGGTGCACCATCCAGGATGGATAAGCACTTTCGGGATTTCCCTTCCTTCAGATGCTGTGCTATTGGGCATAATTACATGTTCTGGCATACATTTCTGACATATATGTGTGTATGTTCATACATGATTCCAAGGGTCTTTATTACTGTATGTTGATATGGCAGAGGTATTTTGCAGACCCAGTCCATTTGTGTTTGATCACAATATTGCAAAGAATTGGAGAGTATTTGAGCAGGAATACGATATTTTCATACAAGCAGCTTTTTCTGATAAAGATGCACATACGAGGGCATTTAGGTTGCTTAACTTAGCGGGGTCAGAAGCCATTGAGAGAGAGCGTTCATTTGTGTATGCACCAGACGTATATGCAGGAGAAGGGGAGAACTGCCATACTGTTGTACAAGCTGAATCAAGGGAGGACCCTGAGTGCTTGAAATGTAAATTTAGAGCAATGTGTAACCCCCAGACAAATGTTACATTGGAGAGGCACCTGTTTTATACAAGAGACCAAAAGCCAGGATAAACTTTTGTGGCTTACATTACTGACTTGAGAAACAAGGCTAAAATGTGCAGTTTTGGTGATTTGAAAGACGAGTTGATAAAAGACAGGCTTGTATGTGGTGTTAATAATGCTGCAGTGAGAAAGATTTTGCTTCTTGACAGTGATTTAACATCGAGCAAAACCATAGAGATTTGTCAGCTACATTAGCTTACAGAAAGGCACATAAATATGCTTGCAAGTGATAAGAGCATGGTTTCAGCAGCCTCTAGAGCAAACATAGACAGCATGCAGCACATGGCTAACAGAAACAGCACTAAGCACATGGAAGCTGCAGCCCCTTCAAGATTTCCAGAGAGAACCTGTAACTTTCCAACAAGTTCCAAGACTAGCTCAGTAAAATGGACATGCTCAGTGCAGTACAAGGGCAGGTCAACAAAATCCAAGTCAAGTCTTATTGTTAACTGTCGTAATTGTAGTGCCAATCATGAGTCTAAAAGACAAAAGTGTTTAGCATTTGGCCAGCAATGCCACAAGTGTAAAAAATGAAACCACTTTCAAAAGTTTTGCAAATCAAGCAAGCCTCATTCATTAATTAAGAAATGTCACTCAAAAAGCAAGTTGATTATATAGAAAGCTGCAACTCTACTTTCTATGTAGATGGTGTATCAGTGGTTGGTGAAAAGGTTAATGCAGTAGATTTGTTGCCAAAGAATGAAGTGTTTTGTACTGTCTTGATCAATGGTAAACTCACAGAGCTCAAAGTAGACACTAGCTCAAAGTGCAATGTTATATCAGCAGAAACCTTTGCTGGAGTATGGGCTGGTGAGCAACCTAATTTGGCCAATTGTTTGAAGCTTGCTGCTTATGGAGGTGAATAGATGCAAACTGAAGCTTTAGCAGTGCTTTCATGCTATTCAACTGGGAACAGTTACAGCTTGTAATTTTATGTAGTCAGAAGACCTGTGCAGTCACTATTAGGTCTTAGAGACAATTTAAGAATGAAACGGATTTCTTTTACCAAAGAAGTAAATCATGTAACCATGTGTCCTAGTTACAGTTTCACTGATGCTATTTTCTCAGAGTATGCTGATATTTTTGAAGACAAGCTAGGCCAACTTCCAGTTGTATATTCCATGAAATTAGACCCAGAGGTCAGTCCAGTAGTCAGATCAGCAAGAAAAGTCCTGATAGCTATGCAGGACAGAGTCAAGGTCCAGTTAGATAAAATAGTGCAACAAGGTGTGACTTGTCCAGTCACAGAACCAAATGAATGGGTATCTTCCATGGTAGTTGCTCATAAGAAAAGCTCAGATTAAATCAGAATATATATTGACCCAAGAGACTTAAAGTATTAAAGAGGCCCCACCATCCTATGTGTACAGTCGAGGAGGTAGCTACCCTCATGCCAAATGCCACTGTTTTTTCTGTCTTAGATGCAAAGAGTTCATTTTGGCAAGTAATGCTTGATCGCACGTCTTCACTACTGACTACATTCAGTACTCTATTTGGTAGATACAGATTTCTCAGAATGCCTTTTGGAATAAATTCTGCCAGTGAAGTCTTTCAGCATGCAATGGAGCAAATTTATTTTCAGATTATCAGTGTCATATAATAATAGATGATTTACTACTTGGAGGCAATGGTGAAGCAGAGCATGACAGAAACCTCAGTAAAGTTCTGTACAGAGCGCGTGAAGTGAACCTAAAGCTCAATCCTCTGAAATGTAAATTCAGGCTACCAGAAGTTACTTATGTAGGTCATCTATTTACCAGTACAGGCTTATAATCAGACCCTTCCAAACAAACAGCCATTCTTGAGATGCCAGCTCCAGACAATGTCCAAGCCTTACAGAATTTCCTTGGTATGGTTAACTATTTCGGCAAGTTTATATTAGACTTCAGTGAATTATCGATGCCTTTAAGAGATGTGACATGCACAAATGTTGCCTGGTCATGGTTAGAACACCAGAGAGCATTTGATGACCTTAAACAAAAAATTGCCATTCCACCTACGTTACAATACTATGATGTCCACAAACCAGCAATTCTTTCCTGTGATGCTTCAAAGTTCAGTCTTGGTGCAGTTATTCTCCAAGAGGGCAGACAAGTAGCCTATGCATCTAGAACTCTTACTCAAACTGAGATGCAATATGCTCAAACTGAGAAGGAACTTTTGGCAATTGTGTTTGCATGTTCAAAGTTCCATGATTATATTTGTGGCTGAGCAATCCAGATTAAGACTGACCATCAGCCTCTAGTCACTATTTTAAAGAAACCTATGCATACAGCTCCAGCAAGACTACAAAGAATGATGCTCAGATTACAAAAGTACAACTTCAAAATGGTCTATACAAAAGGCAAATTTCTTTATATGGCTGATACCTTATCCAGATCGCACAGAAATACCACAGCAAAGCTTGATGCAGAAAATTTTGACTTCGATGTAATGGAAGTGCATAATTTTTCTACCACAAGACTTGATGAGCTAAAACATCATACGAAGACTGATCCAGTTTTGCAAAAGCTCAACCACTTCATCAATGTTGAATGGTCATCAAAGCAATCCTGTGTACCAACAGAAGTGCAACCTTATTTTCCTTACAGAGATCAGATGTTGATGGAAGATGGTATCATTTTCAAAGATCCTAAAGTTATCATTCCTACTTCCTTACAACATGATTACATTCAGATTTTGCATCGTAGCCACCCAGGTTCCAAGGCTACCAAAAGAATGGCGAAATGACTAGTACTTTGACCTTCTCTGTCGAAAGACATAGATAAAGTGCTTTCATCTTGTTCAGTATGCAATAGTACTAAACCGCATTTGCAAAAGGAGAAACTTCAGCTAAGCCAGATTCCTGAACTACCTTAGTCAACAGTAGCCACTAACATATTTGAGTGGCACAATCAGAATTACTTAGTGTTCACAGACTCTTATTCAAGCTGGTTTGAGATCAATCTGCTACCTAACCTAACGTCCAGTACTGTTATTACTAAGTTGAAACATCACTTCTCAGTCCATGGTAGTCCACACAAAGTTATTTCTGACAATAGTGCCCAGTTTACCAGTCAGTTATTCCAGAAATTTGCAAAAGAGTGGGACTTTATCCATATTACTAGCAGTCCAAAATACCCACAGTCAATCTGCCTGGCTGAGAGCAGTATGAAGTGCAAAGCAATTACTAGAGTGGTCAAAGCGTGACAATACCGATATCTTCTTGAATTTGCTTTATCTCAGAAATATACCCCATGACAACTTACTTGACTCACCTGCTCAGAGACTTCTATCTAGGCAAACCAGAACAACCCTATCATTTCCAGTTTGTTGGTGCGTAATGCTAAAAACACCAGAGAAATCAAAGCCCAACTATTTAAAAAAAGTTCCTTTCAGAAGTCCAGCTATGATAAAACAAGCAGACGTCTTCGTCCATTAAAAGAAAGTGAGATAGTGAGAATGCAAATGGCGAAAGGTTTTGATCGAATTGGTCAAGTGAGAGGTATATGTGCTGAGCCAAGATCCTGCTTAGTGAAATCTGAGGGTACAGAATACAGAAGAAATCGCAGACATCTTCTTCCGGTGTCTGTATCAATATCGCAGCACAGAACCTGTGATACAGACTCTAGATCTCAGAGCAACCCAGACGATGTTCCTGCTGAAGGACATGTCTCAGTACCTATTCCCATTCCTGATGATGTCCCATATGTCCTTGAAGTTGAACATTCAATAAAGAGAGTCCCTGTTCCTAAACCCAGTTCTAATTTTTATGTCACATGATCAGGTCGTATTTCTAGATCTAGTGAACCTGGACATGATTGTTTTATTTGTATTTAATTCTGTATGATTGCATGTAAAGAATTAATTCTGTATAACACACTTCGATGATAGATCCAATTGAGCTAAATAAAGTATGGAACACCAATCTTAGCGCTTTCATTCACTTTATTTGACGTGAACTTCATCAGAAACAACTCACCCAGACACTGAAACACTTTATATAGTAAAATAATGATCACATGTTCTGTGATGTAGATAATTAGTTCCATTAATATATTATGTACTCTTGTAAATTAATATTCTCTTTTAAATACATATTATAAAAAATGCAAGAAATGTATATACAATATATAAAGTATAAGAAAAATAAAAAATTATTATTATCTCTGTCCTTTTTCTTAATAGCTAAAATATGTTCACATATTCTTTTTTTAAGGCATACTATTGTATTAGTATAATACATATTTTAGCTATTAAGAAAAAGGACATGACAAATGCACTGGGCAAGCATTCTACCAAGTGTAATAATTTTAAAAGGTTTATTTTTTCCTGTTTTGGACAGTGTTAACAATAGTATATTTAGTGGAGATAATAAACTTGAGTTAGAATGCAGAGAATCTATTTGGCAGGTATATCTAGGAGCAGATCAAGCTCCAGGATTAAATGAGCTAGTTAACATAAAATGTTTTTTTACAAATGAAGTGAATTTTATTAATAATTTTTTATTTTTCTTATACATTATATATTGTATATACATTTCTTGCATGTTTTATAATATGTATTTAAAAGAGAATATTAATTTACAAGAGTACATAATATATTAATGGAACTAATTATCTACATCACAGAACATGTGATCATTATTTTACTATATAAAGTGCTTCAGTGTCTGGGTGAGTTGTTTCTGATGAAGTTTGCGTCAAATAAAGTGAATGAAAGCGCTAAGATTGGTGTTCCATACTTTATTTAGCTCAATTGGATCTATCGTCGAAGTGTGTTACTAAGTTTTATTGGTGAAGTTCTTTCAGTTTTTGTAATTAATTCTGTATAATTGCATGTCAAAGGATCATTTCTGTACAACTGCATGTCAATGAATGTTGTCATTTTCAGTGCATGACTTATTTCTCAAAGAGGGAGGATGTAGAACAGACAGTGTGTTGTAACTTTAAGAAGCATTTCAAAGTGAGGGCACATACATACAAACAGAGAGCACATGCAGGCAGCAGTGCCATTTTGAGAGAACAGCCGGAGTGTTAACATGCATGAGTGCAGTAGTCAGTCTGTTTATAAGTGTATTTAAGTTTAAGTTACTAAGCCTCAATGCTGATGTACTTGTACATAATAAAGCTGCTTGAACCAAACCTACAACTGTTCGCCTGTTTTATCCTGACCAGACGAGCAACAGTTCCATATGACACAGAAGAGGACTACAAAAGGATGCTTGGCCTTCTTCATAGGGTCATGACATGGTCTCAGGAGGCAAACTGTTTCCTCTTAAGGAGGCCATTAACCAAAGTAGAGGAGGCCTGGCCAAAAAGCACTCCCTTCTTAAACAGAGACTTCAGAATGCAGCAAATGAGCCAAAGCTGAAGCAGAACAATATCAGCCATGCCATTCTTAGCAGGCACATACTCACATCTGCAGCCCTGGTCCCAACATTCATACCATTCAAATTACAAAGGGCTACAAGGAACACTTCTTAAGCAGCCACGGAGTATGGAAAAGTTCTAACTTGAGCTCAGACATTGGGAGGTTACTGAGCTTTGTAAATACCAAACTCACAAATGTGGACTGGACTATGGACAGATAAGATTTATAGCTAATGCTCTAAGCCTAAATAAGGCAAAGGAATGTGCCCTCTCGCTAAACCTAACCAAAGCTCTACATTCAATGTGAAGTGACAAGGAAGAAACTGGCTACAGTCTCTAAGATCATCTTTGGCCAGCAAAGACCACAAAACAGTCAGTTTTAGGGTACTTAGTAAGTAAATTATTCAAATTAACTGAAGCTTATACTAGGCATTGGTCTTCTTTGGAACTGCAGTAGGACACTGAGGCTGCCTCAAGGCTTCAAAGATAACATCTCTAAAGACTGGCTCCAAGGGTGTTATGAGCAGGTGGTTTAACTTGACGAATACCCAGCACATAGTTGAGAGAAGGGGGTATGTAAATCAAATAATGTTGCATATCATTAATCAGAAGGAATTCCCAGGTAAGAAGCCATCTGGGTGGGGGGATACAAGGGGCGGGAGTGCACTTAATTACTGTCTGTCATTGTCCAGAAGGGAGTCATGCATACTTTTAACAGCCCTAAATGACAGATCTTGCATAGGCTGACAGCCTCAGCATGTAACAGACAAATATTGGGAGTTGATGAAACCAGGGTTCTCATATGTAATCTTGCACGGAGGAAAAGAGGCCTGCAGCAGACCTGAAGCTAGATGATAGCACCTACAAACTGCAACTTAGCCAGTTCCATACTCACATGGACACAGCAGCCAGGGATCTTGGCACCTAGGTCGACAATTTTCTTGCCTTTAACCACCATACTGCAATAGTAGTAATGAAGTTATTCTATCCAGCATAACGTTTTATAAAAGTACACCATCTAGAAAAAAGATGTCATTGTTCCTCTATATTCTGCTCTAATTAAACCATTTACTGAGTAAGATACATCTTTCAGCAGGTACTTAGCCAGAAATATCATGCAGCTAGAAAGGCTCCAAAGGTTCCTGAAGAAAAAGATTATTGGCCTAAAAAATGAAAGTTGTGTACTTGCCATAACTATAGGTCCATGTTGTCTGCGTCTGTCCTCCTCAGTGTATGGGCACTTCAGATCTGAACACATCTGACATTGTCCATTCTCAAACTATGGATACAAATACTGAGAAACCTTCCTTTACCCATAATTCCCTACTAGCACTGAATCACCTCAGATTGAGTTTGTCCACGTCTTACAACAACAAGGACAATCACATCCCCTCAAAAACAGGAACACTTCCTACATAGCAATAATATGACCAGGCTGTCAATAGATCAGTGCAGTCTCAGCAGAACCAAAGAAATATGAAATAAGATCTGGAAAGGGGATGGAGGGAGCAAAGTTGAGTAAGATGGAAGCAGACAACAGATTCATCGTGATGGTAAGTACAAAGCTTTCATATCAGAAGTTGTCTCTTCCTTCCACCTTCAAAGCATGGGCAGGGTCCCCAGCTACCATAAACCTTGGAAGGGTTCATGGAAAGATATTCCAGAGGATAGCCAAAGCAAAGAATGCTCTGTAACTAACTTGCAAGTCCCATTTGTAGTCAGATATGATGGCATGTAAATCAGACCAAGTAGTGGCTATACAAATGTCATCAATTAGAATTTTTGAGAAAAAGGTAGTTGAAATAGCAATTGATCTAGTAGAATGTGCTTTAGGATAAAGCCTTTTCGTTATAAACATAAGAAATACACTAAAATAGCCATCATAAAAGAGTTATTTTAGATACTCCTTTACCCAGTCTAGCTAGAGAAAATGATACATTGGTTAGTATAACATTCTAAGTGTGCAGCAAATAAAATCTGAGTTGTCGATGCACATTCGTCAGAAGTAGCATATACTTTTCCTTATTAGAAAAATGTAGAAGAAAAACAGGAAGATTGATGGATTGGTTCAGGAAGATTCTGAAGCTACCTTGGTTAGAAAGGAAGGATTGGTTCTCAGTGATATCCTGTGCTTGTGGAAAACCAAACATGGTGGGCTTACAAGAGAGGGCATGAAGTTCTGAAACTCTTTGAGCAGATGTAATTGCCACTAGAAATAACATTTTCCAGCAAAGATATTTTAATTCAGCCATGGCTGCAGGTTCAAATGGAGGTCCTGTCAAAGTCTTAATAAGAATAGTAATGTAACAGGGAGGGACAGTGTTCATGAGGGGAGGTCGAAGAAGGAACGCATCCCTTAAGAAGTCTGTAAACAACTTCAAAGAAGCAACTGACAATTGATTTTCTCCCAGTGTGAAAGCTGGACATGGCTGCCAACTGGAATTTAATTGTAGAATAACTAGTGCCATAATGAAAAAGGCCAGCCAGAAAATCCAAAATAGCAAGGAGAGGAGCTGAAAAGCAATCTGTATCTCTCTTGGATGCCCAAATAAAAAATCTATGCAACACAAAGAAATCAATTTAACACACAGCCTACCTTGACCTCACCAAAGCTTTTGACACCATTCCCCACTCGGGAATTATAGAAAAACTCACCAGCCTGAACAGAAACCCCTACGTCACGAGATGGGTTGCCAACTGGCTTACAGACAGAACTCACACGGTAAGAATAGCAGGCTCCAGGTATGACTCTAAACCAGTCAAAAGTGGTGTCCTGCAAGGCTCGGTCCTGGGACCCCTACTGTTCAGCATATACTTCTCAGAAGTACAGGCAAACACAGGAGGACTACGGCTAACCAAGTTTGCTGATGACTGCAAATTGGGAGCCATAACTGACTCTCCAGCTGACACAGACATTCTCCAAAAGGGCCTTACTGAGACGGACATCTGGTGTCAAAGTCATGGTCTCAAGCTAAATGCCAAAAAATGCATAGTCATCCCGTTTGGGAAAAACAAAACACCCATGAATTACCACATAGGTGGCAGCCCCCTTAATACAGAAGAGGTAATAAGAGATCTGGGGACCCAAGTAGATAGTAATCTCTCCTTTGACAATCATATTGCCAAAGTAGTTAGGAAATCCTTCTATGTAGCGCATCTAATTACTAAAGGGTTCGCATCTAGAAATAAAGAGGTTATAGTGCCCCTCTACTCGTCACTCATCAGACCCAACATAGAGTACAAAGCCCCATTTGGGATGTACCTCACAAGACACTTCCAACAGCTGGAAAGACCACAAAAGTACCTCACCAAGAGGATTACTGGTCTCAAACATATGTGCTATGCAGCCCGACTGGAAAAACTTCAGCTGTACTCAGTGGCATATCGCTTACTCAGAGGTGATCTCTGCCTGACTTACAAAGCCATGTCCAACTCAGAACTGATGGACATGCTCTACCTAAAGAAATCCAAGTCACTGCGAGCCACTCGCTCTAGTGAGCTAAACCTCGCCACAACAATAAATAGAACATGCTGGAGGGATAGATTCCTGTCACAGAGACTCCCCATGCTTTGGAACAAAATTCCTAACTACATTAGGCAGAGCCCCTCACTAACACTCTTCAAGAGAAACCTTGATGAGTGGATGGGTAACAGAAAATACATCCCTGGGATCACTTCATTGGCTCTTCTTGACAGAGGCTCAGTTAATTAATCAATGGGGCGGCAAAAGCTGACACACTCTGGCTAGGCTTATAAATGCCTAGTACCTACCTATGAACCTACCTCTTCCATTTACTCTTGTATACTATTCTGATAGACAGTTTGTGAGAAGGTCAAAACATGTAACACCTGAGATGAAAGTCTAGACTGTCTAACCATCACAGGAACTGGAGAAACTATGAGGTTAACTTGAGGGTTTTGATGTCCAGGTGAGGAGAAATGCACAAGTGACAGAGAAGATCTGAAGCCAGGTCCAACACGCATGCTGGACGGGTCAGATGAGACCAAAGGAAGGGAAACCACACCTGTCAAAGTCAAAAGGGGACAAAGACGATCACCATCACCTTGCTCTGCACTGCTTTCTGCACAAACTTCGGTATAAGATGAGTGGGAGGATAAGCATAAAGGAGACCGGGGTGCCAACTGTGGACTACAACACCCCCTGGGGACTCCCCCTCTTGGGGAATCTTGGCAAAGTAACTGTTGCACTGGGTGCAGAAGGGGGAACCAAATAGTTCACAGCAAGGTTAGTCCCAATGGTCGAAAATCTGCTACACCACCGGTGGGTTGAGGGACCACTCATGAGGAAGAACAGGTCTGCTCAACTTGTCTGCCAATACATTGGACACAATGGCTAAGAATGTGCACCCCCTTGTTTGGTGATACACCAAACTCAAACGACCAATATATTGTCTGTTTTAGATGGCATTCACAACCCTGGTGAGGCAATTCTGAAAGACATGTAATGTTAGGATGACTGCCCTCATCTCCAGAACACTGATCTGAAGACTGGTCTCTGAGGGAGGCTACATGCCCTGTGCCATCTTTCTCAAGAAGTCCCCCCTCCCGACCTAGTCGGATTAGCATCTGTGGTCACTGTAGCCTGGGGAAGGGAGAACAAAGGGTAGGTACTAGAAGCTATCAGAGAGTCCGTCCACCACTGAATATGGTTCCTGCAAATCTGGGTGAGGTACACTGGAAAGTTCATTGGTTGGTATCTCATCAACCATTGAATTGCAAGGGTCCATTGTAACACACACGTGTAAAACCTACCTAGGCCAACTAAAGTGATGGAGACTGCCATCAAGCCTACAAGGTGCAGAATGGACCTTGCAGGTGGTTTCTGATGGGACAGTACTGACAACACAATGTCAAATTGTATGAATCCTAAATTCTGGTAATCTGGCTATCTGCAGCTTGGTATCTAGATGGGCTGTGATGAACTCGATTTTTTGGAACAGTTGCAGTTTTGACTTCATTAAGTTGACTCTTATTCCCAGTTGGGAACAAAGGTGGAGCAAGGAGTCTCTGACTTGTATAAGAAGATTCCTGGTGGCAGTGGTTACAAGCCAGTCATCCAGGTATGGGGACACTTGGAACCTCTGCAGTCTGAGAGGAGCTGCAACCACTGCCATACCCCTGGTGAACAATTAGTGAACACTGATGAGACCAAAGGGCAGGGCATTGAACTGGAAGTGAAGGGCTCACAGCTGAAATGGGAGAAACCTTCTGGAACATCTGTCCATTTTTATAGGATAGCACTCATCCTGGAGGTCATTCATGCACATCCAATCATCCTTCCTCAATAACAGAATGATAGATTGAATAGTGACCATCCAGAATTTTGTCTGTTTCCATACTAATTCAAGTGACTGAGGTCCAGAATGGGCCTAAGGTCCTCATTTTTCTTTGGCACCAAAAAGAGCCTTGAATAAACTCTGGACCTGTGCTGGTTCAGTGGGACCAGCCAGATGACTCATTTATCTAGCAACTTTTTTATTTCTTGTGCTGCTGCCATCTGTTGTGAGGGTCAAACACCAGGAAGATTTCTTGAAAAAGGGGGATAACAAAGAAAAGGAATCGTACAGCCTCTGTGCACCACACATCTTAGGTGATGGTTGTCCAGGCAGGGACAAGTGCCTTCAACTGTCTCCACAGTGGGGCAGTTGGGCAACTGTTCAGGAGTGCTGAAAAGGTCTGTTGGAGAAGGGACCTCGAAAGCCTTGATGCTGAGACTGTTTCTGCCACTGAGGAGACATCCATTATGATTATTCTCCCCTCTGCCTCTGGGAAGGTCTAGTGTTAGAAGTGTCTTTGGTGAAGCCTAGAGATTTGCAGAAACACAATTTATTACCTCCTTTCTGGTTTCTAGAGAAAGTCTGTTGTGGAGTAGAAAAACATACCTTAATGGCAAACAAGGTTTTTCCTTGTGCTCACTTTCAGAGAGCATCTCTTTAACTTTGGGCCCAAATAATGTGGACCCATCATAAGCGGCATTAATGAAGGATGTCTTGAGGTATTCTATGAAGTCACGGAGGTGCAGCCAGGTGTGCCAGGAAACAGCTATTCTGGTGCCTGCCACTTTCGACATGCCATTGACTACAATAGAAAGAAGGCACATGGACATGTTTGACAGGGACTGGAGGATAGCCATCTGAGTATCAAATAGAGAAAGATGGACTTGGACAGTTCTTTAGCCAAGACTATCTGAAAATGTGTAATATGGGCTAGGTAATTCACCTCCCTCAGAGCAAAGGTCACTGAAGCATATCATCACTTGCTAAACCTGTCCAATGCCCTGACTCCCTGTTACAGAAATGAACAGTAGAGCTCTCCTCAGTGAGCCCTTTCTTGGTGACCCCACTACCACCATACACTCTACAGCAAGACCCTTGCTCCAGAAGGGCCCATTTTTAGGAAAAAATAGGATTTTGTCAGGTTTATAGGGAATAGGTTGAAAGAAATCTGGTTATGTACAAACCCACCTTGAAACTAGGTCAACCAGTTCATCAAAAAGAGGGAACACCCAACAGATAGACAGACCAGCCCCAAAAGCCTTGAGAAATACTGATTCATCCTGGTAGAGCATCAGAGAACTAGCCCTCCTTCAGTCTGAATAGTTCTAGGATCTCACCAAAGGAGATATCTTCAAGGGAGGACCTGGGGACCCTTTCTCCTTATCAAAATCAGTATCCTTAGTTAGGAACACCTAAGGGGAGTGCACATGCCTCCTTTTGCATGCATGCTTTCATTAGACTTTTCCAGTGCAATGCTTTGGGGAGTCCACAATGTGAACTGCCTCAAGAAGTTGAGGGACTGACTGCCCCAACATGACAGAAAGTCTGAGGACCCAAAGAACTCAAGGGGACAAGGAGAGATCCAATTGGGGAAGGGAAGTGCGCTCCCTTAACTATGAGAGCACTTTCTACAAAACCTCAACTGCCAGTGCTGATACAGGACCCAATGTCAACCCTGTATGATACAAGAAACCTGACAAAGCCAAGTTCTGAGAACCTATCTGGCTTAGCTTTGAAGCTGACACTGGAGCCGAGCTGTCAAGAGCTGAAGAGCTGAGAGGAAAGAATGAATCTGAATGTTTCGGAGTCGACCCCTAACACTGAACCCAAGGAGCCAACTCTGACCTCACTGCTTTGAGACCCATTGAGACCTGGATGTTTGGAGTTGATTGGACCAGAGAAATGTTCAGTATCAATGAAATCCAGTCCTTCAGATCCAACATGGGCCCTCCATGGGGTCCACTCAGATCCAGGTGCTCCAAATCCAAAAGTTGGATTAGGGAAGGAGTAAAAATCAGAGAAAAGGAAGGGGCAAGTCAGGGCAGGAGAACCCCCCAAGTGGAGGTGGGTCCCCAGGAACTTCATCATAATTCTGTTGATGTCAATGTCAGCTTCAGTAAACTTCTGGAAGACCACACAGATCTCAAAGATGAAGCCATGGAAGAGGGTCTTGAGACTCTGTGGAAAGACCTTTCCTGAAGAAAAGGTGAGCTGATCCTGGAGTTAATCTAATTATAGGTTCATGGGATGATAGTAGGCCCTTATAAGCCTAGCCAAAAATTTCACCCATGTTCCCACAAAGTCAGCACCTGTTTATCCTGTCCAGCAGGGACACAGGTAGGATCTCAAGGGTGTATTTTCTGTTTCCCATCCAGTCGCCCAGGTTCCTCTTAAAGAGGGCTAGTGAGGTACTTGCTTGACATGGAGAAGGAGTCTATTCCACAGATGGGGGAGTCGCTGGACACAAATCTATCCCAACAATAAGTTCTATTAATATTACAGACCAGATTGAGGCCTTGCGTGCAGATTGTGTGAGTGGAGTCTGACTTGTGGATATGCAGCAACTCCATCAAGGCTCGGTCTGAGACAGCCTTGCATGCCAGTCACAGGTCACCTCTGAGCAGTCTGTACAAGACTGAGTAGAGGGACAGGGCATTTAGCCTATCTGTATAGGATAGGTGTTTGAGACTGTGAATTTTCCTGATCAGGAATTTCTGTGGTCTCTCTAGCTGCTGTATGTGCTTGGCATGGTACATGCCGAAGAAGGCACTGTACTCAATAATGGGTCTGATAAGGAAGAAGTACAGGGATGTTATGACCTCCTTGTTCCTGGATGAAATACCCTTACTTATGAGGTGGGACATGTAGAAAGCCTTCCATACAATGTAGGCAACGTGGTGGTCAAAAGTCATGTTGCTATCAACCTGGATGCCCAAGTCCCTCACAAATGACTGCATGCTTAGTACATTGTTATTAATGTGATAATTAGGGGGGATGTCATTTTCCCCAAAGGGGGTAATGATGCATTTCTTGGCATTCGGTTTGAGGCCATACTTCTTGCACCAGTCATTAGTTTGGGTAAGGCCATCTTGGAGGATGTTCACGTCACTAGGGGAATTTAAGACAGCACCCAGCTTGCAGTCATCTGCAAACTTGGCCAGCCACAGACCACTGGTTTTGGCTTGCACCTCAGAAAAGTATATCCCAAACAGTAGAGGCCCCAAGACCGATCCTTGGGGTATGCCGCTCATTACAGGTCTACTACTAAGGGTGGCTTCCCCTATTTTGACCAAGTGGGTTCTGTCAATGAGCCAGTTAGCTAACCATCTGGTGACATATGGGTTGATACCTAGCTGGGAGAGTTTATCTATTATGCCTGAGTGGGGAATAGTGTCGAAGGCTTTGGCTAGGTCAAGGTAGGCAGTGTGCACCATCTTCCCCTCATCCATGGCTTTGGTGACTGTTTTGAAGAAGTCAACTAAGTTTAACAGACATGATCTCCCTTTGACAAAACCAAACTGTGTGGGGTCAAGCAGATGGAGGTTGCCAATATCCTAGTTTATAAAGTCCATGATAATGCGTTCTATGGCTTTGCAGATCAGGCTAGTTAGGCTGATGGGCCTATAATTGCCTAGATCAGTGGACGCTCCACCTTTGTGTAGAGGGATGACAGTGTGATGAAACCGGTGCTCAGGCTTTGGTTGAATAGGGTGCCTAACGGTGCTGACAGCTCTTGCCTGAGTTCATGTAGGATGCAGCCAGGGATGTTGTCAGGTCCCAGGGAGGCTGTATTTTTTACCTTTGAGAGGGCATTAAAGACCTACTCCCTGGTGATGAGGGAAGTGGGGACAGGTGCTGGGGAAGTCCTGGTTTACTGATGGAGGGACAGGGGGGTGAAGTTTTCACTGAACCTGTCTGCTACCAGGTTGGCTATATCTATGGCATTTGTGTATGCGGTGTTCTTGACCACCAGTTCAGAGCAGATTTTGGTGTTACCTTTTAGATTGCAGATGTATGTGAAGAAAGTCTTGTGATTGTCCTTAGTGAATGTGGTCAATTTGAACTCAAAGTTAGCCTTAGAGGATTTCAGCAGTGACATTATTTGCTTGTTGAGACAAAGGAGAGACTGCTTCCAACTTGGCACCAGCTCCTTCTTGGTCCTGGACAGCAATTATTTCCTTTTATTATAGTTTGTTTTTTTGCTGCTGTCCACCAGACAGGTTTACTCTTGCTTGAGGAAGAGGATTTGATGGTTTACTCTTGCTTGAGGAAGAGGATTTGATTCTTCTGTCAGGTATTTCTGAGTCCATGCAGCAATGTAGGTGCTCATATAGTTTTTTGGTATAGACTTGGACATTAGTGCTAGTTCAAACTCAAGGGACGGTGGCTGTGGAGATGCTTATACCTGCTCTCAGGAGGTTGTAGTCAGCTTTGCAAAAGTTTTTTTGTTTGACCCTGTCGGGCGCGGGGGGGGGAGGGGTCAGGGGAGATGGTGACTTTGAAAGTGATCACTTTATGGTCGGATCTTACCGAGGATGACACTGTAGGGGTGCTACAGTGGCTACTCATGTTGGTTAGTACCAGGTCCAGGATATTTTTACCTCTTGTGGGGGTGTCAACTATCTGATCCAATGCATTGGCATTTACAAAGTTGAGGAATCTCTGGGCATTTGTGTTTAGGCTAGAATAGGTCTTCCACTCTATGGTTGGGTAGTTAACGTTACCCAGGATCAGGGTAGATGGTTGAATCCTGATGGATTCAAGTAAGTCCAGCTAGGTGGAGTGGGCATCCTGAGTCACAGTTTCGGGTGTGTAGCTAGCTATGATTTGAATAGGTGTTTTGTCAATAGTTAACTGCACCTGGAGTGTCTCCTGTGTGTCATACTGATTGACCAGCCTGGAAGTGTGCATATCTTTGATAAATATTGAAACTCCACCTCCTTTGGCTTTGTATAGCCCTACATTTGGGGTCTGAAAGTATGGTAGGATGAGTAACCTAATAAGGATGGGGTGCTCTCCACAGCTCTGAACCACATTTCAGGGACTGCACAAATGTCAGCATCTTCCAGGGTGAGGAATGGTTGCATTGAGTGCAGTTTCATGTTAAGACTCCTAGCATTTAGCAGCATGGCCTTTAAATTTCATTTAGAAGAATTTTTCACAAAAAAGGCACTATGGGTAGGCAAGAACCTTTGCCTGAAGCCCAGGGGAGAGAGATGAAGGCCATCTCTGGCAAAGCATTGCGGTCTGTCAAGTCATGTCCTCCCAGGCTGTCAGGTACTGGATCCCCTTGGAATGACACCAGAAATTAAGCCAATTGTTGAAGTCAATCATTTTCTGTTTGTATTGAGGCATCATTCTGAGTGATGGTAGGATGCTGCTTAAGGCTAGGGACCTACCTGCCTGGGACACATATTCAGCAAGCTCATTCATGTCTCTCTTCATATAGTCCACAGAGGTACGTCTCAAGTCATTCACATCAACTTGGACTATGACAGACTCATAACAATACCTGCTGTTGAGAGACTTGAGTGCACGAGTGATATTGTGGATTCTAGCACCTAACAAGCAACTTACCATGACTTTCTTCCTTGTCTAGATTAGTGAGGGGCACATTTGTGTGTCTCATGATAGAGCTTCCTATGACTAGTATGTTGGGTTTGTGGCTAGGCCTTAGAGGCTGTGAGACACAGGCATGTGTATTATGTGTGGTGTTTGGTGCTGTGTGTTTTTGCCTCGGAGGTCTCTTTTCTTTAGGGATGTTTTTTGTTGAGAGCCACCACATATGTGGGAGTGTGTTGTACAGGTGTGGGTGGTGTTAGAGGTATGGTGTTTGAGCAGACAACCTTCTGAGTGCCAGATGTACTGGCTTGTGATTGAGACAGCAAAGATTCTAGGCTCTTAATGTAATTGGATCTCTCACATATTGTGTTCCTAGGTGGTAGTAGGAGAGGTTTGTCCGTGTACATGAGGCAGTTGCTGCACTGTCTCTGGATGCCCATATCAACCAGAATAGCAAGAGAACTATAGGAAATTAAGGTCAGAGATAGTAGGGTGGGTACTATCTGAGGGGGAATACCTATAGGTGTGAGTAGGGCTGGATAAAATGAATATAGTAGTTGCAAAGGAGGACTTCTCTTACACAGGAGTGTTGGTAATGAAAAAAATGCAGCTGAGATACCTCGCAAAGTGTTAAAACAGCACAGCAGCAGTGAGTGACATGCAAACAAGTTCAAACCCATGCAAACGCAGGGTTTAAGTACCACAAAACTGAAGTAAAATAGAAACAATGGAACTGACTGATCAACCCTTGTCCCTGAGCTCTTAGCTAGCAATCTATGCCAGACCAGTTCCAACCATTTCTCTTACTCCAACTAAGTGCAGGTAGGCCCAGCCAACACAAGATGGTGTAGCAGGGAACACAGGAAACACAGGAATCACACAAACAGATTTGGACGCAGTCAACAGCGGCCTTAGGTCAACTGGTGCCCCAGGCAAAAGGGCTCCATGGCACCCCCCACCACACTACCTGGTGCCCCCATCTTGGTCTAACTACATCAAATAAATAGTAGAAAAGTGCCCCTGCTAGACCGGTGCCCTAGGCGGCCGCCTAGTTGGCCTATGCCTAAGGCCAGCTATGGACACAGTAAAACCTGTAACCAGACTATGCTAAAAATATTTAAACTCTGTTTAGGTCGATTTAATACAGCAGAACAGATACACACTTAAATATAACAGCAGAACAGTTCTCCCTTTCCTGCTTTCCCACAGCTCCAGAGAGAACCTCGGCTGTGGGAAAGGAAGAAAGGGAGACCTAAGCCTGGCAATCTCTGGAGGATTTGATGGTTTGGGAACCTTCTGAGCAGGACCAGATGGACTTGATCAGTCCGGGAAAGCCTCCTGGTGCAGTCCTTTTCTTTGTGATTCTCCTTCTTCCATTCCTTTTCTCTTTCATTGTCCGTAGTCTTCCCCCTTTGCTCTTATCAGTGATCTTCTTTGATGAAGTGGAAGAAGAAACAGAAAATGATGACTGGGAAGGGGAAACTCCTCCCACTGTGGTAGAGAGAAGCCTGCAAAGCGAAATTTATTGTACCTCACAGTGATAGCTCTGGCCTCGAAAGTAGCAAAGACAGAGTAGTCTTCCTCCAGATGTGAGGCCCCCTAGACAATATACGCATTTTGCATGGGCATCCAGATTTGGGATTTCATGCCTGCAAGAGATACAATTTTTGAAGCTGGAAGGCATATCCTCCATCCTATCATTGGAAAAGAAGAAGCCCAAACACCAACAACAACAAACAAAGTACTAAGCAACAACAACCACAAAAAACACTGCAAAAATAGAATATAGCTTGAAACTATACAGGTACTAGGCCCTAACAACTACCAGAAGATAGAAAGATAGAAAGGAAGAAAGGAAACTACTGTAACTATACAGAAAATATTAAGAAAGTTTTATATGTAACGTATACACACATGAGTCTACTTCTAAATTTCAAAGTTTCAAAACTCAAATTTCTTATGGTCGAGACCATAAGATTGAAGTTTTCAAACTTTGAACCATTCAAATGGAGATATTCATACAGTGAGGAATGGTATACTTACTGTTTTCCTTGCTGTAGTGCGATCTCGGAGTTGGTATATTTAATTAGCAGAGGGTGTGGGGGTGCTAGGTAGCTTGCCCCCCTGCAAAAATGTAAAAAACATTTTTTTTTGTTTTTATTTTTTTTTATTTACATTTCAAAGTTTCAAAACTTCCATCTTATGGTCTCGACCATAAGAAATTCGAAGTTTTGAAACTTTGAAATAAAGAAGTAGATCCATATACACAAACACATACGCAAACACGCAAACACGTGCACACGCTCTAGCACATGCGCGCGCACACACACACACACACAAAATAGAAGAGGTAGAAAGAAAACAGAGGTTAAAAAAAAAATAACCCCAAATGGAAATAAATAAATAAATAAGTACATTTTGCAAAAGCACTTATCTGAAAAGCTTTCCATAGCACTGAGCCAACAGATCTGCATCTGAAGCAATTGAGCAGCACATGAGATCTGAGGTAATTCAGTGTCAGGAGGGGATTAAGGGTAAGGGGAAGAGCCTGAGCCTTGGATCCAAAGTCTGGCAGTGGCTGAAGTCAGATCTAATTGTGTCCAAAGTACCTGTACACTGAGGACACATGGAAGAGACAACAGCAGATACTTGGCTACCAAGACAGACTAGAAGCCTTTTCCCTATAATCTATCTCTTATAGACTCTTGTGTGAAAATCTACCCCTGGTATTCTGTGCAATCAAAGACTCCACCCTAACATTCCTTTTATAACTTCCCAGAACAAGCAGCTATACAAGCTTGAACCAAGGATATGAACCTCCACCAACATATAAATGAAGTGCGTTTGAGGGACAGACTCATTACCCAAAGGTTGCCCCAACTTTAGTACAAATTTCCCATGCATGTTAATCAGACTGACACCCTTGTCTCCTTTAAGACAAACCTTGACAACTGGATAGGTGCTTGTAAATTCATTCCTGGTTTGAAATGTTTTCCTCTGTGATGTGGGGGTATAGCTTTAGGGTGGTATTTGGCAAGAAGCACATGGTCTTGAGAATTTCTTGCCTTTTAGTTCCTATGATCCTGTGGTAACAATGAAGTCTCTAAGGGTGAGATCCCATACCTGCTACTCAAGCTACCAATAAGAATCAAGCAAGCATTTTATACTTTGGGTGTGGCTTCAAATGATGGCCACTACTTAACTGGGATCGCCCACTCTGATGGCTATGGAAGAAGTCCCAGGACAAAACACCTCAGTTCACATTCTCCAGATGTTCAGGATAACTCAATAGTCTAAATGTCAAGAACAGACTGGATGCACCCATGCCAAAACAATCTACTTGGGGATAAGCAGTGTAAACACTCCAGGATATGCCACCCATGGTGAGAGCCAGGGCTAACACCTCTGCCAGGCCTGTAGTCTGCTGTGCTGGTGGCAGAATAGAATATGGTGAAATGCCTCCTAACCACAGACAATCATTGCCCCAGAGAGGACTAGGAAGCCAAGCAGGATGCAGATTTACTTCTAGGATGAGGAAGTCTTGAGCATTCTTCCAAATAAAATTATCTGTAAAGAAACTCCTACATTACCTTTGTGCCACAAGAAGAGCCTTCCTACCAGTCCCAACAGAACTTTCTTCTGCAATCTGGTGCAGGATTTGTATGACTTTCAAAAGCCATGAAGAACTTAAAAGAAAACAGTATGTGAATGTTGGAATTTTTACAATGACAGTAAAGACAAAATCGGAACCATGCAAGTAGCAAAATAAATAAAAAGTGGATCCATGGGAGAGCCATGCTTATGTAATAACTGATGCCTTACATGATAAGAGTTTGCTTTCACAGATGCCAGCTCATACACAACCATGGGAAATTCCAAAAAATGCTTAACTGTGATCAACAGTTAACAGTGAAGTAGGAGAGGTACAGCAAATGGAGCACTTGCCCTTGATGTCATCCTTATGAGGGCAACAAACCGTAATAAAATCCAGTTTTGGCAGTTTAAACAGTTGTCATTAAACAACTGTGATTGTTTATAGACAACTTGTAAACTATCCTGATATCAAACTGTTTCTGACATAACAGAGTCTCAGATTAAAACTGATACATCTCTCATACACATACCTCTTAACTGTCCAGATTTTTGCCTCTTATTTTTGGTTTTCTGGATTTTTGCGGCAAATCAGTGAGGAAAGAATTCACTATATAATAGCAGGCATTTGAGTTTCAGACTTCATATCCTTCAGAAAATGCATGCTAACACAAAAAGTAATGTACTCACCATAACGTTCCATCTGTGTTGTTGTCTCTCATTTGCAACTTATGGGTTTCAGATCCAAGCATCGGATCCGACTAGGCTGCATACCAAAGCTGTAGGCTCCAACATCTTAGCTCCTCTCCTACCCATGACGCTCCTCTCCTCCAAATCCCACAGATCAAGTTTGCTGCAGTTTAGTACATCACATAATCATGATACAAATAAACAGGAAGAAATTACTTAGAAATAAAAAAAAAAATCAGCCAAGTGGGGATACTTCAGGAGCTCAAAGGAGAACAGAAGTATCTGTCCAAAATTTTCCGTTAGGTCCTTCAAAAGGTAGGGGGATGGAGGGAGGGAAGGTTGAAAAGCAAATGAGAGGCAACAACTCAGATGGAACGTTATGGTGAGTAAACTTCTTTATCTGATGTCGTTGCCTTCATTTGCTCTTCAAATTATGAGACAGAGTCCCCAGATACAGAAAGAACTTGGAATGCCCTCAAGGAAGAATATTCCAGAGCACAGCAAAACCAAAGGATGCCCTGTTCCTAGAAATAATGTCCAGTTTATAATGGGAAATAAAGGTATGATGATTTGACCAAGTAGCAGCTGCACAAATTTCACAAATGGGAGGTTTAGATTAGAAGGCTGAAGAGGTAGAAAAATATCTAGTAGACTAGGCATTAATGTGTCAAGGTAAGGGGATGCCCTTAGTGGAATATGCAAGACTGACACAACTAGTTATCCAATGAGCTAAAGTAACCTTGGAAACTGGTTTATCCAATCTGGACTTGGAAAAGGATATGAATAGTTGGTCAGATTTCCTGAATGTTGTGGTTCTATCTGAATAGAATGGAGTTGTCTATTTACAATCAACATACGAAGCAGGTACTCTCCCTTGTTTTGAAAATAAGTAAAGAAAACAGGAAGATTGATGACTTAGTTTAAATTAGCCTCAGACGCAACCTTGGGCAAAAAGTAAGGATTCGTACACAAAGTAATTCTGTCCTTTTGAAAAAACAGATAAGGAGGCTTACATGACAAAGCCTGTAGCTCAGATACTCTCTTGGATGAAATAATAGCCACCGAGA
This sequence comes from Protopterus annectens, assembly GCF_019279795.1. NCBI lineage: Eukaryota > Metazoa > Chordata > Ceratodontiformes > Protopteridae > Protopterus > Protopterus annectens. Next base: position 1,327,534,872 of record NC_056741.1, on the reverse strand, counting down.
AAATAATTTCCCCAAGTCAGAAACATGGTCTACCTTAGCTGAAGGTTCGAAGGGGGGTGAAACTTAAGTCTGTAAAACCAATGTGAGGTCCCAGGGAACGGCAGGATCCTTAATAGGAGGACGTAGAAGAAAGGTACCCTTCAAGAAGATCTTGCACAATTTAGATGAGGCTAGAGAGAAATAATTCTCCCCTATGTAAAAATTGGAAATGGCGGCCAGTTACACTTTCATCATAGAAGAACTTGCCCCTTTACTAAAAAGATATGCCAAGAAGTACAACACTGCTGAAACTGGAGCAGAAAAAGGGTCTAATTGTTCTCATGGGCCCAGATAGAGAACTTCTTCCACTTATTGTTGTATAACTTTCTAGTGGACTGTTTGTGTGCCGAATCAAAATTCTTCTGACTGGAAGAAAGCCTGGGAGTTCTGGCCATCATTGGAAGTGGAGAAACCAAGCAGTTAGTTTCAAGTTTGGAAGATCTGGATGGGAGTGCCCCGAGGGATGAGACAACAGGTCTGGAGAGGCATCCAGAGCCCAAGGTGGACAAACTAGATGAGACCAAAGGAAGTGGAACCACACTTGACAGGGCCAAAAGAGGGCAATGAGGATGATTAGGCACTTCAACATCTGAGCTTTCTGTAGAAATTTGGGAATGAGCAAAAAGGGAGGAAAGACATACAGTAGACGGGGGGGGGGGGCAAGCATGGACTACAGCATCTCTTGGTGACTGCCCATGAGGAGGGATCAGGGCAAAAAACTCGCTGCACTTTGTTTTGGAGGGAGAGCTGAACAGGTCACAGTAAGGTCTACCCCATCTCTGGAAGATCATATTTGCCACTGCAGGATTGGGAGACCACTTGTGAGGCATCAGAATAGTCCTGCTGAGCCTGTCCACTTGGATGTTCGACTTCCCCAGACTGTATGTCACTATGAGAAAGTGGTTGGAAGAAATCACCCATTGCCACAATCTCATGGCCTCTCAACACAAGGGATAAGATCTGGTTCCTCCTTGCTTGTTGATGTACCAGACCACTGACATGTTGTCTGTCTGAATAGCAAAAGTTCTAGTAGGAAGAGAGGAATGAAGGGCTTGCAATGCAAGAAGCACCTTCTCTCAACTCCAGAACATTTATATGCAAATTGGTCTCTAGGGAGGACCACATGTCTTAGACGTTCTGTCCCAGATAATGCTTCTCCACCTGAGTTGGGACGCGTCCGTGGTCTCAGTGACCGAGGGGGGAGGAAGGATGAACAGGCAGCCTTGGAGAAGATCGTCGGATTAAATCCACCAAAACAGAGGCTGTTAGGGATTCCAATGGGGAATCCAAATGTCTCCTTTTACACTGCTGCTTCTGAGGGACCTCCTCAGTGAGGTGCCCGGGGAAGTATCGGAAGACTCTGCGGGTTTCAAATGGGAAGCAGACTGGAAGTCCTTTTGGGCAGGTTGTCCCAGAGGGGACAGAGTAGATGTCTCAGGCACAAAGGC
>NC_056741.1:1327425885-1327528385 GCF_019279795.1 Protopterus annectens | reverse complement strand
ATTTACAGCTTTTACTGGTAAGCGTTGTCGCCTCACAGTTAGACGTTGCCCGTTCGATTCTCAGAGCGTCTTCTGTGGGGCGACATGCGTGAACAGGCGTTCCTTCGTTGAAGGTTGTGCGTTAGGCCCGGCATGTCAGCACATAAAAATCTACTGCCAATCATTAGCGGACCGGAGTTCCGCTGTGGCGACCCCTAACTGGGAAAAGCCGAAAGACACAACAACAACAACTGGCAAGTCTTGTTTTCCTTTTTACTACATGTTGTTACTTATCTTTTTACAGACAGAACCTGAAATAGGTCCTTTTGGATCAGTTTTCTAACTAAATAAAACAATCTATCTGTGTAAGCACTACATGCTTTGTGATTTCTGTTATCTCTTTTGTGTCCGATATTTTTAATACAACTAGGCTTAAAGTTCAGCTTAAGTTACTGTTTTGTCTTTGTCTATTCTTTAATCTGAATGGCTCAAAGATCTTGGCTTGAGATCTCTTCTTGCATAGTATGTATCTTAGCGTTTTTAACTCTTCATTTGTATCTATTAGATCTAATTTCCTGTTATTTGATACTTTGTTTATTTCAGATTTTTCTGCTGTACATTGTTCACGTTCATAAGCACTGTAATAAATCTAAAGCAGAACCTGGAATTAATGTACACATTTATGTAACTTTTTTATAGCTAGAGAGGCAACTATCTCACCAGTTCTGGCCATCATGTTTTCGATTTTCATTCTGCTGTCTCTTGCTACATCCACATAGTTTCAATGAAACTTGAGAAGCAAGATCTGCTGGGATGGACAACATAATGGGGTCACACCCTGCAATCACTTATATAGTTTCAATAGGATTAAACTGATGCAAAACATAACTGAGGGGGGATGAAATATTCCATAGAACTTGATGTCACTCATAACTAAAAAGTATAAAGCAGACATACCAAAAAATCATGTTTCATGTAAGACTCAGTATACTGCAATTGATAGAACTGATTTAAGCATTAAATAAATAAATTACAATAAAACAATTATAAAATGCAGACTACAGAAAACTCATAATTTTGCATCACTGCCCCCCCCCCACCACCACCGCAGAGTAAAGACGTTATCTCTGACATCAAACAAAACTCTAACAAAAGCGAAGAAAGGAAATTAAACCTTTTTCCTTTTTTACTTTTATCCAGCCTCAGAAACACTGAAAAACAGCAAGTGTGACAATGCAACAGTGATGCAATTAAACCTCAACAACTCAATCTACACAACACTTCAAGTGTTGACAAAGTGTTATCCATCAAATTATGATGTGTCCAAATATAATCCCTTCCTTCTTTCAGTGTCTCTGAAGTCCCACTATTTCACTGCTTCACCTTTACTGCCAGGAATGCAGCATTACCTGATCTGACATCAATATCTAATGCAGTTTGCAGTTCTTACTTTTCACATCTGTCCTTCTGGCTTAACAATAGCCTCACTTTATTGTCATGTCTCATTCTCTGCCCTCTAACCTTTTCGCTCAGTCTCCTCCTCACCCCTATCATTCTCTGTATCCTGCATGCAAATCCTATAGTTACACGTTACTTTATAATATTACATGCTTTTAAAGAAAATCTGGAATGCTATTAAATGACTGCTGTGCGCTAAGCCTCACCCCTGATATAACTCAAACATCCATTTTTATGTTGATGCACAACCGCAAAACTAATATTTTATCCTTGCGTAATTCTTTTCTTTTTATGCAATTACTTTGCAATGTTTATATTATTGTACTATTTGAACAGCTGGAGCTTTTCTCTCAGGTATTATGCTGCAAAACGGTTCTGTCCTGGTAGGCTTTCCTGGTCATCAAAATGCAAATAATCAACTGATAAATATATAAAAGTATTTTTTTCTTCTTCTTTTAAAGATCTGTTACAATTTCATTATAGCCATATCGGGAAAATAAATGTGACGTTAGAATGCATATCACTTCTATGGAAATTTTAATTTGGTTAAAGCGAGCAGATGGTTTGCATACCAATTTTCAGTCTGAGATAAGATACCTGTCACCATGTAAAAGAGAAAAAAAAACTTTTTTTTACATTTGGTCCCATCTGCAGACTTATGTGATGCATCAATGATAGTTACCCCAGATTCTGTTTTCATCCACTTAACATCCTTTCATCACTGCATTACAGAAATGACAAAAAGTGTCAGAAAGCAGCATGAATGCAAACAACAAATGACAATCTGCCAATCATGTGTGAGCTGCCAGCAACAAGGTACCTGAGTGTGTTCAATGCATACGTTATACATTAATATGGAACACTACACTAGTCAGTTTAGTACTGTCTCAGCAAAACTAACCCCAGTCCATTTTACTACTGTCTCAGCAAAACTAAAATTAAAGTACATTAGACAGAAAATCCAGTATGCACTGCATGGCATGATAGTGCCTGCACTATCATTAAAATCAAGAGCATTCACAACTGATTAGCCTGTACAGACTATATTTTAAGCCATTCCATATGAAACTCTAAACAGAGAATCAAGACTCTATTCCAGGCACACCAGTTTGTATGTTTGTTGATTTTGTTAAGAGCAACAGGGTGTCACTGAGGCAAGGTCCTTACAAGGGAGCTGCATGGCCCAGCACCACAACTACATGTGAATCACTGACTTATGTGACAATTAGCCTTGCAATACTTAATAAGAACCATATTCTAGTCAACAAATGTAGCTACAGGACAGTTCTCACTTACCCTGATGCAGACTGATCATGGAGATGATTTTGTTAAGCAAGGAGGTATGGCTTTGAAAACTGAATACAAATGCAATTTCAAACAGTGGGTCTCATTCTATCTATCATTCAAATTGTTTGATGCATAGTCATTTACCCTGCACCCCAATTATACAGTAAAGCCAGACAGACTATGCAGCAGAATAAAGAAATAAAAGCAAATTAGTAAATTGTGGCAAATTAGCAAAATATTGGCGGTAGTGTTATTAATGGAATCTATAACATACCACTTGGACTATAGCATAAAGCATCTGTGTGTTCCAAAGAGATCATTTTACAGCTATTTACAATATATACATAAACTTAACCTTGTTTATGGCTGAAAATGCAACTTAGCATTGCAGAAGTCACACAATGCAGGAATGTCCTATGTTTTGCAAGGAATGGCTACATGACTCTTAGTAAAATACATCTACTTTTTGTCAAATAGGTTAGTTGATAAGCCTGGTGACAAAAGTGGTAACAGTTTAAAATTCTTAAGACTTGTTAGTATAAATCCTGGAACAGTGAGATTGCAGGTGCAAAAATAGGGACTGGCATATAAGTCCAAGACCATGGTGTCTTGGGGTATTCCCTTTTCTGTGAAGCATGGTGATCTCAGAGTTAGTATATATAAGTAGTGGATAGGTGCGACATTTCACCCCCCCCCAACACACACACATAAACACACATTTCTCCCTGCGAAAAAACAACTTTAAAGGAGAGCAGAGATTGTCGACATTCACTGTTCTCCTCTAGTTTCACTGTTGTTCTTTTGTAATTTCAGGACTCACAATTAAGGGTCTCAGAACTACAAAAAGGAAGCTGCTAAAAGTACTACTTTTTTCTAAAATGTTTTTATTAATGTTATAACACAATAACTTAAAAGTATAGTAACAATAAAAAACAAACTATATACAATGTCCATAACAACTAAAAACGCAATATTTTTATTGTATTTTTATTTTTATTCTACATTTGTTGACCGGGATAGTCCAACTGGATGCATGTCCATTTTCAGCGGAGGCCCGGGGAGAAAAGCTCCAAGGGTAAGCAGATACCAGCATTACATATTACAAACAGACTATTTACAGAGATTACATAAGTAAGCAAGTTAAACAAGTTCCACAGGTTACAGTTAATCTTGAGCGCAAGTCAGGATTAAATTAAATTACACAGTAAACTGGTTAGCAGATTTTTACACATTCTAGAGAGAGTTAGCCAGGCTTAATACATTGACATAGCCAGTTAAGTGACAAATGTTGTTTGAGTCTAGTTTTAAATTGACCTAAGGTGGAAAGTAAGATAATATCAGCTGGAAGAGAGTTCTAGGATCTACTTACAGAGTTTGCAAAGAGAGAATCACCGGCTGTGTTATTAATTTTGCAAGTCTGAATTAGTAGTTTGTTAGAGGATCAAAGTGGTCTAGGATTGTTATAGGGGGTGATAATATTTTTAAGTGCAGGAGTATTGTCTGGATTATAGAGGATTTTATAGGCCATAATCAGTTGGTTATACTGGATTAGGCTGGGTAGTTCAAGCCACCCAAGCTGATTTAGATTGATGCAATGATGTGTCCTAAAAGGCAGCCCAGTGGCAAACCTGGCAATGTGGTTGTAGCAAATTGAGAGTTTGTTAAGGACAGTCTTGTTTAAATTCGTGAGTAGAGAGGATGCATACAGAAGGGTTGAAATAAGGTGAGAGCGAGCTATGGCAATTTTAGCTAGAGGGGTTAGGAAGGCTTTTATTCTGTAACGTGACCCTAGTTTTTTATTGATGGTTTTGATAGTTTGGTTAACATGTAGGTCAAATTTTAGATTATTGTCTATGATGACACCTAATAGTTTTGTAGAGGGGTCCGGGGAGATTATTGTGCCATCATTTGATTTTATGGTAAAGGTGAAAGCGGTAGACCTACGTGTTGGTGAAAATAACAGCATTTTAGTTTTTTTGGGATTTAGGATCAGACAATGTTCAGAAAGCCAGTTTTCTATCATATTAAAGGTGGTCTGGGTAGCTGACCATAACTCTACTGGAGATGTGGCTGAGCAAATCAGAGTAGAGTCATCAGCATATCGCATACAGCTGACTTTTGGGATGGCAGTATAAAGGTCGTTAATGAAGATGGAGAACAGCAAGGGCCCTAGTATAGAGCCTTGTGGTACTCCAAGGGTGTTAGGTAGAAGGTTAGAGAGTTTTGTTCTGCCAGAGGACAGCCTGCTGTTGACCATTCAGGTAGGACTGAAACCATTGAAGGGCTCTAGTATCTAGACAGAATGTGTGCAGGGTGTGGATTAAAAGCTGGTGATCAACCATATAGAATGCCTTGGAAAGATCCAAGAAGAGGGCTGAGGATATATAATTATTGTTGCGATTATGGTTTATGGTGTTGGTAAAGGCTAGGAGGGCTGAAGTAGTGCTGTGATGAGGATGGAAGCCATGCTGAGTGTCTGCCATAAGGTGATTCTGGATTAGGTGGTGCATGAGTTGTCTATGAACACATTTTTCCATAATCTTTGCAAGTGGAGAGAGTATAGCTATCGGCCTATAATTGGAGAATTCAGTAGAGCTGCCTCCTTTGTGAAGTGGGATTACATAGGATATTTTCCAGATGGTGGGAATTTTAGCTTCTACTATGGTTCGATCGATTAGTATTGAGACGGGGTAAGCAATAGCATCAGCTGATTTTTGTAGGTACTCGGCAGGGAGTTGATCAGCAGAAAGTGTAGTGGGTTTTAATTTTTTGATCAAGGTACGGATAAGTGAAGTGGTGACTGGTTGGAAGCTGAATGCGAGTAGGTTTCTAAGGGTGCTACTTTCAGGACCAGGGGAGCTAGGAGGTAGTTGGCTAGCTAGGGCTTGAATTGTCTCAGTAAAGAATCGGTTAAAACTGTCAGAAACATCTTCAGGGTTTTATCAATAGTAGCAGCAGGGATTGGGGTTGAAATTTGTCCAGGATGTAGTAGATTATTTAAACCTGCCCAAAACTTCTGAGGGTTATTTTGATTTACTGTCTGTAAATTACAGTAGTATTGTTTTTTGTCTTGTAAAATTGATTTTTTGGTTTTGTTCCTGGATTGCCTGTATTTAATGTAATCTTGAGGGTCTTTAGAAGAATGCCATAAAGCCCATGCTTTGTTTCTAAGGGTAATTTTGAGTTTAGACTCTTTAGAAAGCCATGGTGCAGTTTTGCCTTGGTTCTCTTTGAACGAACAGGTGCATGCAAATCAAGGATCTCAAGGAATTTGTTGTTAAAGTATGTTACTGCTTCCTCTAAGGGGAGGTGTTTTAGAATAGACCAATTACATGAGTTTAGTTCTTGTTGGAATTTGGCAGGGTCGAAGTTTTTATTGTTTCTAACCTTTCTGAGTAAGGGTTGTTGGGAATTAATGGTTTTGTGCTTAATTATATATGTGAGAAGGTGATCGCTTAGGCCATTAAGGAGGGTACCAGAGGTGTACAGTTGGGGGTGACTATTTATGAGCACCCAGTCAAGTATACTTTCTTTTTGGTTGGGTTTACCTATCCTGGTAGGGGTGGATATAATTTGTGTAAATGCATGCAGGTTAATATGGGTGGTTGGGGATTCTGAGGAACAGGTGCCCCAGTCTATGTTAAAGTCTCCAAGTAGTAGGGTTTCTTGGGGGTAGTGACATGATAGCCATTGCAGGATATCTTCAAATGTAGATATATTGTTACCCGGGGGAATGTACATACAGATGATATTAATGCATTTATTTTTATTAAGTTGCAATTTGGTGGCAAGAATCTCTGAGTTATTAATCTGAGGTGGTTGTATTACATCTATGGTGACATTCAACTCATATTTATAGAGTACAGCTACCCCACCCCCTTCCTCGAAGTACGATCCAGTCTGTGTATGTTGTACCCAGGTGGTAACACTTCATTGTCTTTAGTGTTAGGTTTTAACCAGGTTTCAGATAAACAGAGAATTTCAGGGGAGTGGACATCCAGAAGTGCATGCAATTCATGTACCTTGTTATTAATGCTTCTAATATTGAGATGACAGGCTAGGAGAGAGTTAGTTGGCCTATTAATTGTAGGTTTGTAGCTTAGATTGCAAGTAGAGGGGGTATGTGTATCTGAAGTGAGTGGGCCAGGGTTGGGGTGAATATCACCACCAAGTATTAGGTTGAGTCTATACTTGGTGATGAACTTCAGGAATTTGTTTATTAGTTTCTGGTAGTGTTTGGATCTACAGCTAATGTGCCTGGGGTTGAGATGTTGATAGAATAAACAAGATGTTGGATAGGATCTGGTACTGTAAGTATGGTTTAAGGTGGAAGGATTTACAGCTGGGGTGATAGTATGGCCTTTTGGGACCTGACATCCTGTGAGAAACTGGTTTTCATACAAGGTAAGGAGGTATGGTGCGAACAAGAGGGGTAGTAAAGAGGAGTATATCATTATCTGTGATTCAGCTAGTGAGTTAAGGAACTGATTCAGCTAGTGAGTTAAGGAACTGATTCAGCTAGTGAGTTAAGGAACTGTTTTACCTGGTGATGCAACACCAGAAGATAGAGTGGTGAGGTAAAGGTACGGGAAGGGGGATGGGTGAATGCCAGATGAAAGCTAATAGGTGCTATTAAAATGTAGGTAGACGAATGGGGGTGGGTGGAATTATCCCAGATGAAAGCAGATAGGATCTAAAAAGTGGGGGAGTGGCTATAGTACTATAAATTTAGAGTTACTGGGGGCGGGAGGAAATTGGGGGCAGGGAGGGGAGTGAAGAGAGCCTGAGCATAGCGAGGGCGAACGTAGTGGGGCTATTGCAGTTTACAAGGTTTCCTAAGGTGTCCTAAAGCTATAAGGTAAGTATTATAGCTCTTAATGTAAGAGTCAATTTACTTAAGTTACAGGGGAAGGAGGCAAACACTCAAGTAGAAAAAAAAAAAGAGCCCTATGGCTGACCAATATGGTGACCTGCTTAATTACACAGCACTGTAAGTGAAAGCTTAACAAATGCTTTTTGTGTGTGCAACCTACTCTGTTTAAATGATGAGAGAAACTGATTGCAGTCCTGTAGACACCGTTTTTTAGGGAACCGTAGAGTTCAATTTGTTTAAATGATGAGAGAAACTGATTGCGGTCCTGTAGACACCGTTTTGTAGGGAACCGTAGAGTTCAATCTGTTTAAATGATGAGAGAAACTGATTGCAGTCCTGTAGACACCGTTTTGTAGGGAACCGTAGAGTTCAATCTGTTTAAATGATGAGAGAAACTGATTGCAGTCCTGTAGACACTGTTTTGTAGGGAACCGTAGAGTTCAATCTGTTTAAATGATGAGAGAAACTGATTGCAGTCCTGTAGACACCGTTTTGTAGGGAATCGTAGAGTTCAATCTGTTTAAATGATGAGAGAAACTGATTGCAGTCCTGTAGACACCATTTTGTAGGGAACCGTAGAGTTCAATCTGTTTAAATGATGAGAGAAACTGATTGCAGTCCTGTAGACACTGTTTTGTAGGGAACCGTAGAGTTCAATCTGTTTAAATGATGAGAGAAACTGATTGCAGTCCTGTAGACACCATTTTGTAGGGAACCGTAGAGTTCAATCTGTTTAAATGATGACATAAACTGATTGCAGTCCTGTAGACACCGTTTTGTAGGGAACCGTAGAGTTCAATCTGTTTAAATGATGACATAAACTGATTGCAGTCCTGTAGACACCGTTTTGTAGGGAACCGTAGAGTTCAATCTGAGTCACATCAGGTCAGCCAAGGGGGGAAGAGAGAGGGAAATCCTAAGCACCTAGATTTGAAAATGTTCCCTAATATACATAGGAGAACACCTAATAATTCTCTAACAGAAAAGACAATTTCATCCAAGCAATTAAATGATGAGTTGTGCTGTTAGTCCTTACTTTTACAGTAGAAATCTCATTCTTACAAATGTATTTCACAAGATGAATAAACTCGACTTTAAAGACAGGAGTAGATTTGGATTTCCAAGTTTTAGTAGCAATTTCCCTTTCTATACAGAGGACAGACCATAGTAAAAATGTTTGGTTTTCAGGAATGACTTCAGGAACAGGAACATTGAAAAGGATAAGGGAGTTAGAAATTACACAGTTGTCATTCCATAGAGCTTTACAAAGATACTTAAAGTCTAATCAAAATGGGGAAATTATTTTGCAATTGACAAAGTACAGTTTTGTACCTACCATAAATGTAGATGTTCGAGGATCCACATTGCTGCAGTCCTTACTATTGGGTAGTCCGCTGTCCAGTCGGCCCGAATACCAGAGTATATGGCTGACGTCGGTCAGGGCGCATTAGACTGACGTCAGTACGTCAGGGTACTAATGCGCATGACCGACGTCATATCCTCAGTCTTTTCTTGCCCCAGATGTCAGAAGACCCTAAAAAGACAAGGCCCAAAATACCTGCACCAAAAATATGTACAATATATACAAAAATATATATACAAAAATATCAGCATATAACCTCACCTACACAACCACCCCTAAACACAGAGGGGAAGGAGGGAGGGTAAATTGGACTGCAGCAATGTGGATCCTCGAACATCTACATTTATGGTAGGTACAAAACTGTACTATGTTCTTCGTTCCACATTGCTGCAGTCCTTACTATTGGGTAGAATCCCAAAGCAGAGGTAAGGGAGGCTGGCAAATCATAAAGAAGTAGGAGCTGACAACATGCCTTGCAAAACAGCAGTGGCAAAACCAGCCCTAGACTTAGAGTAGATAGGAAGGTGATAATGCTTAGAGAAAGTATGCACTGAACTCCAAGTAGCTGCCTCCAAAATATCCTTAGTTGCCACCCCGGTTAGAAATGCTGTTGAAGTGGCAGTAGCCCTAGTGGAATGAGGCCTAATCCCAGCTGGAATCTCCTTGCCATGATGGGAATAACAAAATGCAATGCAAAACCCAATCCACCTAGAAATAGTTTGTTTTGACACAGGCTTGCCCTGCGAACTCAAAGCAAAAGAAACAAACAACTGCTGAGACTGCCTAAAATCCTTAGTCCTGCTTAAATAATAACGCAATTGCCTGTGTACATCTAAAGTGTGCAAAATCTTTTCCCCTTTATTTTGGGGTCTGCATAAAAGTAGGCAAATGAATAGTTTGGTTTAAAGCCACACTAGAAACCACCTTAGGCATAAAGGAAGGATTAGTGCGTAATGATACCCTATCCTTATGGAAAATCAAAAGGGCTCTACTGCCATAAGGGCCTGCAACTCAGACACCCTTCTTGCAGAAGTAATAGCCAACAGAAAAGCAGTCTTCCATGACAAGTATTTCAATTCAGCAGTAGCCGCAGGCTCAAAAGGTTGTAGAGTAAGTTTTTCCAACACAAAATTGAGATCCCAAGCAGGAGTAGGAGCTCTACGTGGGGTCTTATATTCTTTGCCCCTCTAAGAAACTGCTTGAACAAAGGATGCGAAAACAATGGTGGGTCACAATCATAGTGAGCTGAAATTGCTGCAGCATGAATCTTAATGGAAGAGAAGGACAAACCTTTGTCCAATAACTCAGTAAGATATTGAAGAGCCACACTCAAATTAGGCTCAGAAATCTCCAAATTCTTTGCTGTACTCCAAAATAAAAATCTCTTCCATTTTTCTGCGTACACTTTCCTTGTACTAGGTCTTCTAGCTTCCATAATCACATTTAAAACTTGTTGAGGAAGTTGAGACCTGCTGTGTTTCAACACAGAATATGCCAGGCTGTTAGATGAAGAGAGTGAAGCTTGACATTGAGCAGATGACCGTCCTTCTGAGATAACAGATGAGGAATCAAAGGTAAAGGCCATGGAGGCTTCCTTACCAGACTCCTTAGTAGTGGGTACCAGTGTTGCGAGGCCAATCTGGAGCTATCAAAATCATCCTTGGCTTGTCTTGTCTGACTTTTAATAGCACCTTTGGAAGAAGAGGCAGAGGTGGAAAGGCATACACTTGAAGGTTTTTCCAACTGAAAGACAGAGCATCCACTTTCCAAGCTGTGTGATGAAACCCCTTTGTGCAAAACTTTGGCAGCTGGTGGTTTAGTGGAGAAGCGAACAGATCTATGTCTGGAGTTCCCCATGACACTGTCAAGTTCTGAAATACATGAAGATCCAGTTTCCACTCGTGGGGATCCATGATTTGTCTGCTTAACACATCTGCTAAGGAGTTCTGTGCTCCCGGCAGAAACCTTGCCTGAAGAGTTAGTTGCAAGCTTAGCGCAGTCTCCCATAAAATCATTGCTTGCCTGCATAGAGGATAAGAATGTGTTCCCCTTGCTTGTTGATGTACCACATGACAGTTGTGTTGTCTGTTAGAATCAACACCTGCCCTGGAAGAAGTAACTCCTTGAAAGCCATTAATGCAAACTGGACTGCTAACATCTCCTTCATGTTGATATGTAGATGCTGTAGTCTGGCAGGCCACTTGTCTTGTATCCACTTTCCATTTAGATGAGCTCCCCAAGCAATGTCCGAGGCATCTGTCGTTAAAATCTGACTCGCCTCTGGCGGGTCACAGAGAGTCCCTTGTTTAGGTGACATTCCTGAGCCCACCACAAAAATTCTTTTGAAGGCAAGGTATTATTTGAATGACAGTGTCCAAATCCTGGCAGTGCTGTGTCCATACATTTTGAGATACCATTGTAGCTTCCTCATATGCAGTTTGGCATTGGGAAGCACCAGAATACAAGATGCCATGAACCCTAATGCTTGAAGGACTGTCCTTGCAGTCAGCACGGACTGATGAGATAGTTGATGGAAGTAAAGTGACAGACTCTTTTGTTTGTCCGGGGTTAAAAGGCCATCTGGGCTGCTGTATTCAGTCTCACACCCAGAAAGCACATGTCTTGAGAGGGTACTAGACTGGACTTTATTTCGTTCACAGAATACCCTAGGCATCTTAGCACTGCTATAACATATTCCAGATGCTGTAGAAGGTCTTCCTTTTCTTGAGCCAGAATCAGGCAGTCGTCCAAGTAAGGATAGATTTGAATTCCTTTTAGCCTGAAGTAAGCTATCACTGGAGCCAGAACCTTTGTGAATACTCTGGGCAGTAGATAAGCCAAAGGGCAATGCAGAGAACTGATAATGAGAATTTCCAGCTCGAAAGCAGATACTTCCTGCAACTTAGTCTTATAGGCACATGAAGGTAAGCTTCCTTGAGATCTAAAGTTACCATCCAGTGATCTTTGCCCAGCAGAGGTAAAAGCTGTTGTAACGTCAACATCTTGAACTTTGGAATGTCCAGATAAGTGTTGAGGATAGATAAATCCAAAATTGGTCTCCACGTGTTCCCCTTCTTTGGTACTAGGAACAGGCGAGAATAAAATCCTAGGCCCCTTTCTGATACAGGGACTGGCTGAATGGCCCCTATTTGGAGTAACAGAGAAATTTGCTTGTGAGCCTCTTTCCTTTGTGGAGGAGGAACGTCTGGCATGCCTTTGAAAGGGGGCAATGTATGGAAATAAAACCTGTAACCGTGGTGAATGATATCCAACACCCATCTGTCTTGAGTGATTAAATCCCAATTTTCTTTGAAAAGAGACAGTCTTCCTCCCAAAGGAGCTGCCAGACGAGAATCTACTGGCAGCTGAAAAGGCAGGTCATTGGGTCTGTTTACGAAAGGACTGACCCCTGCCCTCACCAGAAGTCTGAGCAGGTGAACTCCCTGTTCTAGGCCTAAAAGAACCTTGAGCTCTGCCCCTACCACGTCTAGACCTACCCCTAGACTGTGAATCATAAGCAGGATATGTCCATCCCTTAGTAGGCCAATTTCTACTAAATTTCGGTGGCTGCACCTGCAAAAAATATTTAACAGTTTGCATAGACTTAGCTTTGTCCTCCATTTTCTTTAAAACTGCTTCCACAGGCGAACCAAACAACACATCAGACTGTAAAGGAGCATCCAAAATCCTTGTCTTAACATGCTCAGCTAAATTCTGATCCCTCAACCAGGCATGCCTGCGAAGAACAGAACTAGTGGCAGCCACCTTCGAGGAGGCCTGTACAGCATCAAAACCACATTGCAAAGAATGCTTACCCACTTGTTCAGACACATGAACTAAATCCAGCAACTCTTTACACTCAATACCTTCCGCCAAAGCATCCACCTTAGATTTCAGTTGTGAAAGGAGATAATTTTGATATTTAAGCATGTGAAACTGACAATTCAACGCCCTCATGGCTAAAGTGGAAGAAGTATACACTTTCTTTCCCCATCTATCCAAAGCCCTTGCCTCTTTATCAGTGGGAACAGGGTTTTTAACCACAGAGGCCTTAACACCTTTAGGTCCCTGAGAAACAGTTTCCGGGTCTGCCCTAGGACTCTTAAAAAGATACTTATGAGCTTCAGGCACCCTATAGTACCTATCAGGTTTAACAGGAGCAGGAGGCAAAGAATCAGGGTTCAGGGAAGCCTCTGCAAAAACATCTTCCACCACATTCAACACAGGAGGTACAGCTAAGGGCCTATGCTGGGGCAAAAACAAGAATTCCCTAAGCCTTTTCCTGGAATCAGAGTAATCCTGGCCTTCCCATTTAAAGTGCTCCCTCATGGAATGCAGAGTCCCTGAAAATGAGAAATCCTCAGGAGGAGAAGCTGTAGGAGTGGAATCATCCACATCAGAATCAGAATAAGGAGGATACTCCAGCAAATCTTCCGCAGAAGACTCAGAAGCCTCTGAACACTGTTCAAAACTATCAAACTCCGGTTCCACCCTAGGCCTCTTATCAGGAGGGGGCATAGAACCTCTAATCATAGTAATCAAATCTTCTGCCATTTTAAGCATATGTTTCTTAGGCACAGAACCTGAAATGCTAGGAGAAGCCCCCACTGAAGCTGAACTTGGCCTACCTCTCAAAGAAGGTTTGGCAACAGAAGGAGAGGCTCTAACTACCTTGGGAAGAGAGGGAAGAACAGTTACCTGAGAAGCCCCCTCAGCCTGGCCTACCTCCTGAGAAGGCACATCCTGTAACAGTAAAGTCTCTGCCTGAGACTCCAAAGAAACTCCTGGCAAAACCTCTGGCTCCACTGAGCCTTCTAAAGAACCGGCGTCCGGGACTGCCGGTTCATCAACCCTAGGCTTCGCTGTTTTGTCCTTGCGCTTCTTGGTCGAAGCGGGCGTCGGAGCATCCGCCGGCATTTTATAATTGCAACGCTTCCCAAACACTAACCTGGCACAGTCTAACCGTCTCTTAATAGTGCGTTTGTTAAACCTAGCACAAGAGCGGCATCCAACAATGTCGTGCTCAGGCCCTAAACAAGGTATACACAAGGTATGGTAATCCCTATGAGGTATCTGTTTCCCACAAGAAATACAGTTATTCACTTTTTCTGACATCCGGTTAAATACTGAGGCAAGAAAAAACCAAAATGTTCCCCAACGGGGTACTTAGCCAACTCTGATTCGGTCTGAAACTCCGGCTTCGGAAATATTTCAGAACGCCAACCTGCACTCGCAAAACTGCTTCTGCATCGGACCATGCGGCAAAAAAGACTGAGGATATGACGTCGGTCATGCGCATTAGTACCCTGACGTACTGACGTCAGTCTAATGCGCCCTGACCGACGTCAGCCATATACTCTGGTATTCGGGCCGACTGGACAGCGGACTACCCAATAGTAAGGACTGCAGCAATGTGGAACGAAGAACATCCATGTGTATCCAGTCAGCATCAGGGTGTCCACATCTCCAGCATTTCATTATTCTTGTACATTACTGCTAGTCTATGTGGGGAGAAAAAACATATACATAAACATTTCCATGTGTATACACACCAGAACAGGGAAGATGTGGATTCCTTCACCTACTGTAAACAAAGTTTTTTTCTTTTCTGAAAATACTTGTCTATTAACTTCACTTGAATAATTCCAAAAAGAAACCTCTGTTTTGCTAAAATCATCTCTGAGAATTTTATAAATAACAGATATGTATGAAGTGTTCTTGGGTGAGCTATTAATAATTGTTGAGATAAAATCCAAGATTTTTAAGTTACTCTTACTGTATACCAGGGCCGGCCTTAGCGGATATGGCGCCCTAGGTGAAGTAGTGCTCTGGCTCCCCTTAAGCCCCACCCACACCATACTCATGAAACACCCCTACGAGCCACACCCACAGGTAGGTCACTCCCCAAAAAAGCCACTCCAGTTATTCACTCCCCAAGAAAGCCAGTCCAGTCATTTCCTTTAATCATTTAAATGCATAGAAGAAATGATACCTTGTAATGTAGTTTAAACTGCAAGTGAAGGTGGAAATTTCCTTTAATAAACCTGCTTTAATCTGAATTTCCTTTAATAAACCTGCTTTAATCTGTTTCTCCTTCACACATACTTTACTATAAAAGTCATGTCTTCAGAAAATATAAGCCCATGTGTCTTGGTTTAAAGGGTTGCTTAGGTTAATCTAAACAGTTTAATTTACTCTGGGGTAGGCGAGCAAGCCTTACAGCTCAGTGAAAGTAGAATAGCAACCTCTCTCCTTCCTGTGTACAGAAGCTTAAGATAGAATAGCACAAACACAGATAGCCATTTGCTAAACAATACAATCTCCAATGAAAACAGGCTTAGCATGAACGGTAAAATTCCTCTGCCACTGAAACTGCATGAAAACCCATATTTATAGAAAATGTATCTGGTCAGTGGAGGATTAAGTTTACATTTGGGCTGTTTTTAAAACAGACTCCATGCACACATTTTTACGGCCATACATACATGTATTTGTTCTTTGATTCAATTTCCTGATTGCATTAAATTATATTCCTTATGTAATACACCACCACTTGCTAGAATGTGTTTTAAATTTGTAGTTTTAAGCATTATTTTAATAAGCAAAGAAACAAAATACATAAACCAATAATGAAAAAACTACCCATTTCAGAAAATTTCAACCATAAAAGGCTACTCAGACTTTTGTCATTACAATCCACCAATATCACTCAATACAAACAATCTCTGCAGAAGGAAATCATCTGAACAATTCCACATTAAAGAAATCTGTAACTAATGAAGAGATTGCCACTGGCAAACAACTTCACAGCTCAGTGTTACATCTACAAATTCAGTGCCTGTTGCCCTTGAAGAATTAATTGCCTACATTACATTAAAAAAATCGGTAAACTGGTAATATTGCAATAGGAAATTACTAAAACTGACAAATTCATAGTTGCTAGGCATCTCATACAAAGGAGGACATACTCAGGAGTGCAGAACCTCTTAAAATGCACCAAATAATCAGCAATTGAAAGGGCACTGCAATATCAGCTCTCCATCTACATGGTGTGGGAGTAGAATCCACAGCCTTCTGCACCAAAGACAATTATGCTACTAACACTGCTTTCAAATTCTACAACACAGTGTATCATTTGATAAACAAACTAGTTAGTTTTACACTGAAAACTGACTTAGCATGAGAAGCAGTAAACTTTCATTTGAAGCTCACAATTTCATGAAAATGAACTAAAACTTATAATCCCTTGAAAATGCGCTGAATCTCTTAATACCCTGAAAATGCACTGAAACTCAAACTCATTTCTGTCAGCAGTCTGGTAGCTGGTGTCTAGCAGTGGTTCCCAAACCTTTATGAACCTAGACACACTTTTGAAAACAGTAATTTTTCATAACCCACTACTCACGTCAGCATGCGTGCATGTGAAGCACTCATGGTCCTCCTTAAAGGAGGAGACGCTGCCACCAGTGGGTATTTTTCTGGATTTAAAGGGGCCATGTAAACTATTCTCATACTTTAAATTATTAGCATAGCCAGATTATAGTCAAATGGGGCCCTAGGCAGTGAAACAGATTGCGGCCCCCCTGAGTAGCCCCTCTTGTAGCAGTCCCCTCCCCAGCCATACTAGTGTTCCATTACTTGGCTATTTCTCCCCAGTTACCATGAACACTGTTCAAACCCATCAGTGTGTATACTGTTTTCTTATTTACTTCTGCAATGATTACAGATATTGAAATAAAATACACAAACACCGATAGCCATTTGCTAAACAATACAGTCTCACAACAAAAAGATTTAGCATGAGCAGTAAACTTTTCTTCAACTGAAAGTCACATTCATTGAAACAGCATAAAAACCCACATTTAAATAAAATGCACATGACCAGTGGAGAGGGCTATTTTCAAACCATAGGTCCCTTGAACACATTTTTATTGCCATGCATACATGTATGTGTTCTTTGATTCACCTTCCTGATTGTATTAAATTATATTCCTTATGTAACAAAGCACCACTTGTTAGTGTGTTTTACATTTATAGTCTTGAACATTTTTCCAGTAAGCAATGGAACAAAATGTATAACCAAATAATGACAAACTGCCCACTTCAGAACATTTTAACCATATACATACACACACACACACACACACACACACACACACACACACACACACACACACACATACATACTGTACATTACACTCTGCTTGATTACACAATGCATTGTGCTTGTTCACTGGAATGTATATATACACAGTTTTTTCTATGCAGTTAGTCTGAACTATTATGCTACTGCTTACATTTCTATATTTTTGGTTGTGAAATGGTTTGTATTTCACCCAGGCTGAAACTGCTCAGTACTGATCAGTGCACTACCCCAGTAAACAAATATAAATAAATACCCCAGCGAACAAATATAAATAAATACATTTCAAATAAAGAACTACTGTCAGCACTTAAAAATGTTGCTCCATAATTCTGTGCTGTTCTATTCACTTACAACTTGTATTTTCTTGTATAAAACAAAGTTGGGGCTGAAAAAAGGCTATCACAGTTCAATCTACTTAACTAATTCAACTCCAAAAAGTGACATCTATAAAGACAATGTGACTTAAGCATTACCCATTTCTTACCAGTGTCTGATTCTACAGTATTCCCTTGTGGCTTTCAAAGATCCTGCATTATTTCTTTCTGGTATTAGTCATTACATGTTGCATTATACACATACTCGTTGGTTAAAATAAGTCAATCAATAGGGAACAGCACAATCTACAACTTCAAAAAAGTAATCAGATTAGTAATACTTGCCACAAATAACTGTCCACTCATTTTTTTATAAAGTGTGAACTGTCAGAGATAACCAAATTCGCACCACTGACAGAAACAAGTCTCACTTGCAGACCCACAAACAAACACCTCAGATGATCAACTACAGCAAGTTCACCCAAACCATGAGATGCATCCAAAATTGTACATAAAGATCTGGAGATTACTAAAAGACTAAATATTTGTAGTAAATGATTCCACATTCTTGATATTCCTTAGTTACTTTTCTTTAGGTTCCTAAAAACTCTTCTTATTGATTGGAAAGTGCAATGCTTTGTAATTAGGACCCTATGTGAGAACACGCTTCCTCACTGCCACAAGTCCTTCTAGACACTGAATGCTGTTATTAGACAGCCTTGTTCCATGGAAGGGATGGATGAAACCCTGACTGCAGCCAAGATTACTGGATTTCAGTTATTGTCCACAGAAGTGGAGAAGCTAGGCAGGGAGAGAAACAAGTGAAGGGGAACAGTCTGCTCTCCTATCAGGGAAATCATCTCCCATGCCTTGAGGTTGGTGAGCAGTATTGCATGCTGATATACGTCACTTGCAGAAATGAAGGACCATCTAGGCAGGGAGGGGGACAAGTGAAGGGGCACAGTTTGCTCGCCTGTCAGGGAAATCATCTCCCATGCCTTGAGGCTGGTGAGCAGTATTGCATGCTGATATATGTCACTTGCAGAATGAAGGACCATTATGTAGACAACCCATTGCATGTCCTGTCTTTTTCAGCATAGCTGAACATGTGTGGAGAGGCAGGTTTAAACAAGAAATAGCACAAATCTCCCTCAATGGCCACTCCTAGTTGGCCCTCATCCTACTGATAGAGAACAAAAGCGCCTATTGGTGTGAAGGGGGGGTCCTGATGATCAGCAGGCCATGGGGCCAAAGTGTAAAAACAAATATGCTTATTGGTGTTTTTTTTTTTTTTTTGTCTCCAAAACTCTGTACATGCAAATGGTACAATTCTAGACCTTTTCTCACCAACACACTCCCTCCATATTTATTTATGTTACTTATTTACATTTGTTGACCGGGAGTGTCCGACTGGACGTAGGTCCATTTTCAGCGGAGGCCCAGGGAGAAAAGCTCCACAGTTAAACAGACAGTAGTTACATTGGATTACATAGCGATTAACAATTATCTCTCAACTTCTATGCTCATGAATTTGGACAAATCTAAAAATAATGGGGAACAAAGGCCTAAAAAGTCAAGGACATTTTTAAAATATTGCTCTAATTCATTTTAAAAAGTTCATAGATTAATAGGTTTTGCATCATATGTAGGTACTAGGCTATTGGCCCTAGGGCATAATTAAGCCTAGCCAAAATGTTTCGGCTTGGGCCCCCCACATGGTTTAGTTAACTGCGCCTCTGTCGAGCAGGGCCACAGAAGTGATTCCCGGGGTGAATTTCCTCTTCCCCATCCACTCATCAAGATTCTTCTTGAAGAGCGCTAATGAAGACGTCTGCCTCACATATATGGGGACCTTATTACAGAGCAAGGGGAGTCTCTGGGACACAAATCTGTCCCTCCAACAAGTCCTGTTTATTGTTGAGGTCAGGTTAAGGTCCCCAGATCATGTAGCTTGGGAAGGTTTTCCTTAGGTGGAGCATTTCCAGCAATTCGGGGTTTGACATAGCCTTGTATGTCAGGCAGAGATCCCCTCTGAGTAGCCAGTATGCAACCGAGTACAGTTGAAGTTTTTTTAGCCTGGTGGCATAGGTTATCTGTTTTAGGCTGTTATCCTCTTGGTGAGGTATTTTTTAGGCCTCTCTAGTTGTTGCAGGTGTCTAGTAAGGTACATCCCGAATAGGGCATTGTACTCAATAATATTTGCAGTTTCTGATCGATACGAAGTATGAAACTCTTAATGTGTAACAGTTTTGTCTGAGTGTAATCCTTAGTGATTTGACAGAAGAATCAGACATTTTATGAGGGACAGTGCAAAAATATGTGGCAAAATCACCTGCTTTTTCTGATCTATACGAAGTATGAAACTCTTAATGTCTAACAGCTTTGGCTGAGTGTAATCATTACTGATTTGACAGAAGAATCAGACATGTTATGAGGGACGGTGCAAAAATATGTGGCAAAATCAGGGATGTGCTATTAAAATCTGGATAGCTGAGAGGTGTGTTTTCCTCTGGTATGGGGAAGCCAGTGTTGATCATTCACTCCCATCTCTCCCCAGCTGGCTTATCCATTTCCTGGCTGCTAGCTTAGCCCCAGATCATCTGGGGAGTGGTCAGTTCAAAAAACTCTGCTGAGCAGCCAGCTTTCTTTGAAGCAATGTGTTGTAAGCTTGCATTTTTCTTCAGGCAGTTAGTTCCTTAGTTTAAGGATATATATAGAGAGAGAGAGAGAGATATAATATTTTCTCTTACATCAATTAAGTATATATCTTCTCCAACCAACATACTATTAAAATGTTCTTTTATTTCTTATCTGAAAGCATTTGAGTTGTGCAAGGATTTAAGTTCTTCAGGCAACTGTCTTTGTAAGTTATGGATATACATTTAGAAATGTACCTTATGTTTATCTGTCAGGTAAGTGCATGCTGTGTCTTGTACCCCTCACCTCACATGAAAGAAACTTTACAGTTTTCACATCCTTAAGACATAGAATATGACTTACATCCACAGTCTTGTTTCCACACAGACCAGTATACTTTCTTTATCAAATTCTTGTCACAGTTCTTTGAGAAACAATATAAAGCTGCATAGCAGAATAACCAATCTAAAACTATAATAGTTATTTTTT
Organism: Protopterus annectens; assembly: GCF_019279795.1. Classification (NCBI taxonomy): domain Eukaryota; kingdom Metazoa; phylum Chordata; order Ceratodontiformes; family Protopteridae; genus Protopterus; species Protopterus annectens. Next base: position 1,327,507,839 of record NC_056741.1, on the reverse strand, counting down.
AAACATTTTAGTTGAGTTCATTAAGTTGTTGACAATTCAGTAATTATAAAATTATTCCTGGATACTCAAATCAAAGTATACAAATAAAGTGAGTCATCATTTAAGTCAATGTTATGTCACCAAACAAAAAAAAAAAAACACATATGAAAAGTGTGTGTGAGCCACAAGAAAATTCAGAGGCATTTTATGGTGCACGCCTAACAATGCAAGTGTTATTATGAGCTGACACTTTAATGCTTCTGAGAATATATAAAACAATAAACTGAAATATCACTGTTCTGTATTAACTACATTATTTGATGTTAAGATTTGATTTTGAGTTATGCTGTCTGAAAATATAACTTAATTTACTCTTAAGTACATGCTGAAAACTAAAAAATGTCAGTAAAAGAAAGATTAGCAGGACTCGTTTACTTTTTACAGCATTTCATATGCTTCACTTGAAGTAAAGCAAGCTTGATATTTACATTTAGTGCATTTTCTTACCTTTGTTAACTGGTATAACTGTGGCTAATTTATGGCAACAGCACATAATCTATCTAAGGAGCTTTAACTGTCAGAAAAAGAAAACAAATTGTAAACTGTTAACCCCTGCCTTAAGTTACTATTTATTGGTGTATACAACATGATAGTTGTAGAATTTTGTGGAACAATTACCACAAGTTACGGTCTGTTCAGGTTCAGACGGGGGTTCACGCACTTGAAGCACTTAGTTCAACTTCACTCACTCTCATTCACTCACTGTTCAACCACCATGGCAGCTGGAGAATGAGAACAGGAAGTAAACAGAGAGAGAGAGAGAGAGAGAGAGAGAGTACACACAGTCCGAGCCCACCCTTCAGCCAAATTCCACTTTCTAACAGGCTGACAGTCTGCCTCACGAAGCAGACGTCATGACGCACGCATGCACCCACATGCAATGATGTCAGCAGCAACACTTTCTCAATTAAAAAATGCACAAATAAATAAAAACTGCGCCCTTTAAGAGGCTGGCCTTTACGGAGCTTTAACTTCAACAGGGCGCAGAGAAGGGCGCACACTATGGCGCTTTATACTTCAACAGGGCGCAGAGAAGAGTGCATGCTTTCTTAATTAAAATAAACAAACAAATAAAAACTGCGTCCTTTAAGAGGCTGGCCTTTACGGCGCCCTAGGCGGTCGCCTAGTTCGCCTATGCCTAAGGCCGGCCGTGCTGTATACCTCTAATGAAGGTACAAGCTTACTATGTATAAAATCCTTACAACTTTGGATGTCCAGCCAATTGCAGTTTTGCAAACTGTATCTGCTGATCAAATAGTCTGCAGAACTTATTTTATTAGCTGAGAGGAATTGATTCCAATATAATAGGTCACCCTTCTTAAATTCTAACATTTTCTGAGTATCAAAATATATCAGACATTCGTGTATGCAATAAGAAATATAATTTATTAATAAATTCTTAATTAATTGATTAGAAAATATAAGCTTTTTAAAGAATTGCAATATTTGGTTTATAAGAGGTGTAAGAACACGTTTTGACCTTTTACTTTGAATGTATATTTTTAAAATCCATATAAAGATGTTTGCATGCATTTGAGTATATGGTTCAAGCAATGTCCTATTACTATTAAGAAGTAAGGCTTCATGTATTGATTTCCAATATGGTATATAAGAAGTATTATTCCAAAGCGACACTATGTTAATAAATGCAGAGTTTAAATAAAAATCAATATTTGGAAACCATATACCTCCATCATCCCAGCTTGTGGTGTGCCAGAAAAGAGAAATTCTTGTTTTATTTGGGATATCAAAGGAAGTTGAGTAATAAGTTATTAATTTTCTGTTTAATTTTGACAGGTGGGGAATTATTAGAGCCTGGGCAATGAATAAGATTTTAGATAACAGTATCATTTTGATTAAAGTTAGTCTGTCTTCAAATGTGAGGAAGAGTCTGTTCCAGCTGTCAGTTAGAACAGTAATTGAGTTTATAAGTTGTTGATAATTAGATGTGAGTGATTTTTTATAATTAGATTCAATAATGATGCCTACATGTTTAATATGTGTGCCCTCCCAGTTTATGTCTCTTTTTGATCCAAGTTTCATAGTAACATTTTTATTCACTAGCAATGCCTGAGTTTTGATCTGATTGAATTTTAGACCAGAGATGTTTGCAAAGACGTCTAGATAATGTAATAGGTAATCTACTGAATTTTCAGTATCACTAAAAGTTATTAGTAGGTCATCAGCAAACAGTTGTATCTTGGGAGATAATTTGTCTGGCACTTTATATCCTTTAACGCTATCACTATTTCTAACATAATTTGTAAGAGGTTCAATAGCCAGAGCAAAGAGTAATGGGGAGAGGGGGCACCCCTCTTTAGTACCTCTTAATATTTTGAATGGGCTAGATAGATGAGATCCAGTCTTTACATAGGCTATGGACTTTTCATATAGTTTTTTAATTAATCATATAAAGTTTGGGGAGAAATTATATTTTTGCAGAGTTTTAAACAGATATGGCCAACTTAGGGAGATAAAAGCTTTACCTATATCAAGGCTTAAAACTGAAAGCTCAGTTTTTCTTGTTTGCTAAGTCTATTCAGGACAGTAATTTAATTACATTGTCTTGTACCTTTCTGTTTTTGATAAACCTGGTTTGGTCTTCATGAATTAATATTGAAAGAATATTATTTAATCGCAGACATGAATATCTTGTAATCAATGTAAGCAAAGAAATTGGCCTGTATAATGCGCAAAGGTTGGGCTCTTTATTTTTTTTTTTAAGATGGGAGAGATGATAGAATATTTCCATGATGGAGGGATTGCTATGTCAGCTAATGCAGATTTGTCATTTGGTCTAAGTTTTAGTTCAATTTCTTTTTGTATGTCTACCAGTTTTTTTTTATCCAACTCTTTCCTTTTATTTATATACCAACTTTTGACTTTACCATGTAAGACTAGCTTGAAGGTGTCCCATAGGATAATATCTGAAACCTCTCCATTATTATTGGTGCTAGGTAAAGCTTTATTTCATCTAGAAACCAACTGTTCACTGGTGTGCTTTAATAAAGCTTCAGAACATATGCTCAACATTTCAGCTACATTTAGTATTCACCATGATCACAATTAATATACAAAATACAGCTATTCGAGGTTTTCAAAATAGTACATCTTTAGGGAAGGGGAAACATACAGCAGTGTAAGAAATCGGCTCAAATTCAACATGATTTTCTTGTAGTCGACAGTAGCAATGTCTGTCTTATGGTAGTAGCTAATCTGGCCAGCTTGCTCATGTAAAGCTGGCATTAACCTTCATCATGTTTTAGTTCTTTCTTTGAGCATAAGGAGTTGTAGCAAATCTGTTAACAAAGTTACAGTGCCAGTGACTGAATAGGTAACATTTCAAAACATGTACAGCTATACGCAAGTAATAATCAGGGGTTAAGAAAGGATTCTGGAGCTATGAAGATCGTCTATACTTCTGCAACTATCTCATTTGCCGAAAAGCTACTATTACAGAGATTACCTAATACAGCTGTACTTTTTACTCTGAGAACTCAGCAGGTAATGGTGAAATAAAATGAAAACTGCACAGGCCACTGCCATTCTACAAAGTGCCGTGTAACTCCATTCATTAATTCCACAGTTACACATAATGTGATGCAGGGTTATGGCAGAACCAAAGTCTATCCTATTAATCAATGAGCAAAAGGCAGAGAAACTAAGCCCAGATGGGGAACTAGCCAATGGTAGGATGCACACCTACTATTACAAATGTTATTCACATCTGCTGCCAATGTGGTAAATAGGCAACTTACCTAAGGCACATCTTTGGGATGTGGATGGAAACCAGTGAGCCCCACTAAAAGCCCACGTGGTAATAGGAAGAACATGCATACTCCGCAGAGAAGGCAAACCAACTGAAAACTGAAGATCCAAGTTCTAGTGGTGATATAATATTTTATAAAACCATAAATATGTTGCAGAAATTTTCTTGTCAATTTCAAAAGTAAAGTAAAGTTTGAAAATGCTGTGCCCCAGTGCTTCTAGGTATCATCACTTTTAACTCGACCAAAATTAGCAACACTGGCAGCAACCCTGAGTACAGAAATTATACCTGTTATTTTTATTACTCATTAAAGAGTATCCTCCAGAAGAATAAAAATATTAAGCTTGATGGGAAAGTCGTACAGTGTTTGGTGAATTTGGTTATTTTCTTAGTCTAATTATTTAAACTGCTACATTGTGAAGTGAAAGCAATTTATTTTCATGCTGTTTTGGTGTAAACAGTAAAGGTGTTGCTTACAGATTGATGATGGCAAAAATGGAGTGTGTAGCTGAATTTGAGCATTTTGAAGATGAAGAAAATCAGCAGCCAAAGAAAGGAGGCCAAGCTATTTTGCAATCAAGGAGTATAGAAGAGAAAAAACTGATGCAATTAAATATCACAGAGGTGGAGGATAGCTCAGAAGTGATAACACAATGAAATATCACAGAGGTGGGGGATAGCTTGGAAGTGATAAATCCTGAACTGTAGCATCTGACCAGATGGTGTGTAGTGTACTTCTTAAAACACCTACCCTGGTTGGAGTAGAGAATGCTAAGTTGCTGTATAATTTGTCAGCCGTCATGGGAGCCATTAAATGCAAACATCACAAATCTGGGACAAGATACAAAGACAGTTAAAAAAAGAATGGACCATCAACTGGCACAAATGGAGTAAAAGGAAACGAGGCAATGTCTGAGACTGTTTAGAGTTTTAAAATGTGAAAAGGAGACACATTTGTTGAACTACATGAAACCCAAGATGCAAAATGAATATGCTGTGTGAAAGATTTGTTGGCATTTGTAGTGATGAAGTACTTAAGCGACTGCCAGAATCAGATGTAAATATGGGAAACATAGGCCAATAATGATTAGAGCTTCTAACATGTTATGTTTTGGCAGTTGTGGCAACGTAGGAGAAGGTTATCAGGGGCTTGGCATCCTATCCATATTCAGCATGACACTGAGGTGACACAAACATCGCTTGCATGGCATGGGACCAATAAAAGCATGCAACAGGAGAAAGTTACAGTACTAACTGACAGTTGCACTGACTGTGAAAGCAGTTCGGACTGGTCAGACCCTGACTCTTGAAAATCCAAAGTGATTAAAAAAAAAAAAAAGGAAATTGAGATAACCATTGATATAAGCTGTGCAAGAGGAGACGAGGACTGTCAGAGACATATTACTGCAGGAACAGAAGGCAAATAGAAAGACCGTGTGCATTCATAGGATAAAAGATGAATGTTTATATGTGCAAACCTTAAAACAAGATTGCTTTAAAGACAAGATGGTTCTTAAACTATATGGATAATATAATCAGGGTATTTTCAACAAAATGTTCAAACTTGCCAGAAGATTTACCCAGTACAATATTTGGAAAGGGTGCAGTTTTGCCATGGTAATTATTAAGCAGTTATTTTCATACTTTAAAAACAGAAGCAATATTAAGATGTATACATTAAAATGTACGAGGGATAGTACCTAACTGTATGAACAAATAATGATAATGTTGTAGATATCATCTTAGAAGAATTCCATATTTTATTTATGCATTTTGGTTGGTTAAGTGGGGTAGTCCAGCAGAATTCATAAGAAATCCCTTTTCAGTGGTGGTCCATGGGAAAAGCTCCATAAACAAAAAAAAAAGAAAAATGCATTCTGTATAGATACAGTGACAACGTTACTTACCTTTAAATATACAAAAGGCTTTACATACAATGCAGCAAAAACAACAATGGAGACAAGAGGTAAACTGTCATCAAGGCATGATTTATAAGGCATACAAGAAAACATATGTGTAGAACATATTACCTACGTTGGGTAGATGCTACCAATATGTAATCTTTATATATATATATATATATATATATATATATATATATATTTATATATCTGTGTATGTGAACATATGTACACATATATATGTGTACAAAAGACAGATTTGAACATAACGAAACAGTACGATGAACAAAAACAGGAACAGCAGTAAGAGCAGCTAAAAAGTGTAGGATGGATGAAAGTATGTTACACATACCTCTCAACTGTACAGATTTTCACAGAATGTCAAGATTTTGTTTCATATTTTTGGTCCATTTTTCATAAGCCTGTTATTTTTTGGCAAAACATTGCCAAGTCATTAAAGACTGAAGTCATAAAATAATGACAGACATTTGAGTCTCAGAGTTCATACCCTTCAGAACATTCATGCTAACACAAAAACTATAATTTTATCAACTTTCTAAGTTTGCAAGAGTAATATTTAAAAATTATTCCTATTTTGGGGCCTTTTACCCCATTATTTATGGCTTTGTCCAGATTTCTTGCCCTAACAGGTTGAGAGCTATGTATGTGTGTAAGATTTTATTTGATTTGCCAACAGCTGTAGGAGACAGTAGTTAAAACAAAATCTGTACAGTGAGCCACTGAACTATATGTGTGAACCAGCTTAAAAAATATATACATATATTGTAATTTTGTTTGAAAGATTATAGCATTAGATTATAATCTAATTTCTAATGAGTGTGTATTCCAATTTTTTGCTAATGCCACAGAATGCAGTCTCTATAATGACTGCTTACATTTGTGGTAGTGAATAGATTTGGTAAAGTGACCTTAAGGGCCTAGTGGGGTTATATATTTCAACTAGGTTACAGAAAATATGTTTATTAGGTTTTTATGTCATGTTGTGTACTATTTTGAGCGGAAAGAGAACTGGATTTTTTTTTTTTTTTTTAGTTTGAAATAATTTGTTTTTCTTAAAGCTATGCAGTGATAGGTTTTACTAGGTAGGTTAGTAGCAAATCCTACAATTCCATTATATGTTTGCTGGAGTTCATGGGGGGTTGTATCTTTGGTGCATGCTAACCTGACAAATGAAACAGCTTCTGTGGTAGTAGGCAATGCCAAAGAGTTGGAATACAGCTGTCAAACTAAAGTGTTACCTGTAATAGCAATAAAAAGAGCAAGCGTTTTAGGGAGTATAATAACTACAGCTGTGGAAAGGAAGAAGGGCTTAAGAGTACTGAAGGAAAACGGGGACGGACCTGACAGAGAAACCTCCTCAATATCACTGACAGGCTCCATTTTAACCTAGAAGGGATATAGCCAAAGTTAGAGCTGAATGAATCCACCCTTAAAAAGTATATGCTCTTTATCATGTTTTATTTTGCAAATACCTGAATTGAACTGTATTTATTGAATGGGTTATTGTCTGCATAACTGAGATGATTAAGCTGCATTTATGTGTTGAAATCTGCTGCAGACAACAGAAAACATCTACCCACTGCAAACTGTTTGTGCCAACAACTGCATCATCAGAAAGCTTGGTCAGATGGCATGGAATCAGGATGTAATCGGACAGCTGTTCAGCCTAAATACAAATACAAGTTTTCTATAGTTAATAAACACAGTTCCACTCAAGTAACTAAAGTAAAACAAAACTAATTATTTTTAAATCAGAAAACCCATTTCACATGATAAGAGCAAAATTACAAGAAAAACATAAAACAATCCCTTGTACACAAATTTTAATGTACGACATAACAGGTGAGGGGGAATTAAGACAGCACAGGGGTTGGAACTCAGTTAGCAAAAGGTAAAATGGCAATACAAAATTTTGAAGAGGAATAAACCAGGATGGTGCAGAATACCTCTGGGCAAAATGACTATGTAACACAACAAGTCAAACAAGGAATCTGGAGAAGATGCAAACACTGACAAAGGAGGAGAGCAAACACTGATGGGAACAGAAACACTAGCTACTGATAAGAGAGAAAGTGGAACATAAGGGTGCCAAGGTATAGGCTGAAAGAGAAGGATAAAGATGGTAAAATATCTGCATATGGAAGGCATCAATTGTGAACTCATACAGGAAGTAGAATACACCTCATAAAAGTGGTAAGGGTCACAGCCAGGTCATTATTTAATGTAAACAGCCTAGTGGTTAAGAAATAGAAGCCTGGAGTGCTAGTGGACCAACACAGTATATTAATCATCAGACAAGAAACAGAAGCAGGATGAAAACCCTGGGGAGACAGTAAGAGTATGGAGAAGTAGAAAGAGTTAGATATATTGGGCAGGGCATCGCTGAGGACAGCTAGTGGGAGGTAAATTACATTTTGGGCCATGAGGTGCTCCCTCAACAGACAAGGGCCTAGATCAGAAAGGACACAATCTGAACGTAGTCTTAAACATGACAGATGGAGTCAGGATATCAAGATGAAGAGACCATAGTTCGATGCTTCCCTATTTTATTGATGGAAAGTTTACCTTGTAGAAATGCAAAACATCGACAGCTAAAGTCCGAAACTGCAAAACCGCGAACGGCCACCTAAGCAAATTTTTCCCAGGGAAAAAATTTGCTTGGCCAACGGACACCACAAAAACCTTTAAACCCTAATTAAGTGGGGGGCTTCACCCCCCCCACACACCCCTAACTAAATATACTAACTCTGAGATCGTTCTACATCGGGGAAAAGGGCAAATTCTCAGTAATGGCCAAGCAATTTTTTTCCCTGAGAAAAAAATTTGCTTAGGTGGCCATTCGTGGTTTTGCAGTTTCGGAGTTTAACTGTCAATGTTTAGTATTTCAACAAGCTAAACTTTTGTCTATTTAATAGGGAACCAGTTCAATGAGGATAATGTCAGTGTGCCCTAGAGCAGCTTGAAGACAGAGAAAAATAATCCACTGTACTAGTGGATCTCCCAACTCAGATCAACCAATCACTGTCCAGCGCTACAAACATGTGGAATGGAAGATGGAAAAATGTCTACCCTTCTACAAAAGGGGTGGGGAATAGGAATATTTGGGGAAGTAACGGCCTGTGTCAGCCTGACAGCAGAAATAAGGAAAGTCAGAGAGAGAGAATCTTGAGACCTTCCAAAAGGACATCAATCTCTAGAACAATAATTAACATGAGTTTATGGCCAGAATGAGTTTTCTGTTGTGGCTGACCCAATTTTATGACTATTATTTATTTTTAGTTGTGAACTGGGGAGGTGGACTGGTCCAAAGACCCTTTCAGTCTGGACCTGAGCCAAGGAGGCAAGGCTTAATAATACGTAAATATATTATATAAATACAAAATGCTATTGTATACAGAAAAGAAATCACTGTTGACACACAGATAAAAACTGCATCGGCAGAGCAGAGCAAAGAAATGAGTATCTGCCTGGACTAAATGTAAGTATGCTGATAAAAAAAAATAAGAAGTGAAAGGTAGCAAGAAATGATCACAGTATGTTCACCCTGGATCTTTTTTACATTTATATTTATTTTCTCCAGTGAGATAATTTTTTCAGCTGTTTGAAGCCTTTAAGATCAGACATTAATCTAATGTTTTCAGGGAATGAATTCCAGCATGCTGGGACCCGACAAAAACGTACTGTAGAACTGGGCTACCTGCATTTCATTAAGGTCTTTTGCTAAGTTCTGGACAGACCGCAGCTAGGAAACACATTACTGTATTCTTCACTGAGTGTAAAGTGGACTGGTTTTAAATTTGAGTTAAACTCCCCAGTGTTGAACTCCACAACTGCTGTCTTCCATGGGAAATTACTGCTGGTGCAGTTTCTATCTGTGTGCTAAGAGTGATCCATTTTCAGTGTGTGTTTTCTCTTTTCTCAGCAGTTGTGCAGCTATAGTTCTAGAATATAAAATGTAAGGGGGTATGGAGACAAAGTCTCTCTGTCAACCCTTTATGCATGCAGTACTATGATGTGAAATAAATGCATATACATGGCTGTGTAAGTAAACAACTTTACAAGATAAGAGGAACAGTAAATAAAATTATGATGCAACCAGTGGCTATTTTAGAACTATAAAGAGAAGAGAACAAGAAAATTATGTCTAACCACCCTGCTTGCTGCATTGGACTACTGTTGCAATACATTGTGGGGCACTTAAGAAGGAAGACTTGCCAATCCATGCCGAGAGTTACTGCAAACATTTGAATTGGACCCTGTGCATCCACATGCTTACTGATAAAGTTTATTCTGCAGTGATCCAAATCAAACAACTCAGTGTGGAGACAGAAAAGATATACAGCAAAATCATAAGCAAAGCTGTTCAGAAACTGGAAATCCTAAACAGAGGTCACCCCTGATTTTGCTGTTTAGGCCACATTTACTTTACTAAAGGTTTAGTGTGCAAAGATGTGCTCTCTGCCTTTCTTTGTTCTGAAGAAGGACTACAACACGCTGTCCTCAGTACAGCAGATAAGTTGCAGTTTTTAATGTCAGCTACCAAACTGTGATTCCTACAACTGCTCAACTCTTACTAGGGGATGAAGAGGAGTACACATCTCTGGACATAGATCCTACTACTGTACCTTTGCTGGAGACCAGGGACCCACCAGGATACATCTGGCTAACAAGGGAAGCAAGCCACTGTTACCCTAGATGCACAAGTGAGTGACCCATCCTTGGCATGCCCACTGCTTGTTATCTCCTTAGTGGTCTGCAGAGATATGCATTTGGGCAAAAAAAGAAGGTTGCCAGGATGATGCTGGACCATGACTGCCTCTCACCTATGTGGAAGAAACAGCCACGACTCAAGTGACAGACAGATGGCCAACAGTTCATGCAGTCACATAGAACTAAAAATCAGAAAACATACTTTTAATACACAAAGCCAAGATGGAAAACTTAGCTAAAAAAAAAAAAGAAGAAGAAAACATGACCTACAACTAACTATCAAAAATGCTGGGATAAAGTTTGATAAAGTTTGAGTATAGTTCCTGCTTCACAGATTGAAGTAGCCACTGGATGCACCAAAGGAATGATTTCACAACACTGGAAGAAAACGACAGAGAACTTTGCTGGGAGGATGAGCACTGGAACAAGTCCACTGAATATGTTCTGATGGAAGTGAGTGTCAAACTAAGAAAGTCGAGTTTTCAGTCCTCTGTTAATCTACTTATGTTCTCATTTTCCTCAGGCATCCATTAAACCATGAATTTATGTCAAAAGACCTTCATCATTCAGCATGGATGTTCTTTGCGTCCTAACAACATATGCTTGCTGAATATCAAAAGCATATGATTTTTACTCCCTCTCCTTAATTTTCTTGAAAGTTGATATCAAAATGTTTTATTCCTAAAGCCAGCTCAATGTCGAAGAGAATGAAAGCCCTGACTACACTGCAGGAAACACAAGTTCTGTTAGCGACCTGGGTGCCTGTAGGAGCTGACCAGGAAGGAGGGAGCGAATGACTGCAGTTTGCCCATAAAGAGAGGGGCAGCTCTGGCTCGGCACACGGTGACAACTAGTGGAAACACAAGAGGTTCACCTTGTGGAGCTTTGAGCCTGCTGAACCCATGCTGCTACTACTGCATTTGCACTATGCAGCTGCGAGGAAAATGGTATGTGAAGTAAAGCTCACCTTTGGGAGATAGTGAGTGCACACTCAGAGGAGCCGCCGAGGTGGGAGGGGTCTCTCAAAAAAAGAGGGTAAGCCATCCCCCTCAAGGACCAACTAGCTGTCCACTCCCTTCTACTAGATTCCCGCTGGGGAATGGAAGGCAGATGGAACTTCCCAGGCAGGAATAAACCGGCTGTAGGGCTCTTGCCTTGCCCAAACATACCCATTACCCATCATGCTGGAACAAAAGGGGCAAAAAAGTAAAAGTAGGCCGGTTCCTAGGGAGGAAGGCAAAAAAGTTTTATTCCTACTATCCTAAAAACATACACTCAAGCAAACTAGCTACATACTAAATTGCAAAACCTGTGTCAGTACTGTGAACCCTTGACAAGCTACTAAGCAATACTGCATATGGCTTTATCTAAAAAAAAAAAAAATAATTTTTCTGGACTTTATAACACAGCTTTCAAAAATGTCTCTAGTCTCATATTCAGTGCTCACTTTAAACAGATACAGTATCTATTTCTGTTAGTCATAGTTCACCCCTACAAAGATGCTTCTTCATACATACAGACAGAAACCTAACACCAAGCGATGGACCATTTGCTGTGCATTTTTACAGGTAATACTGTTAATCACTGCTACTAGCTTAGAAAACACCAGAAACCAAAATCTAACACCTTGTAACTGCAAGCAGTCAGCTGCTATAATAAGCTGTAATTTCTTGCAGAAATGGGCATTCCAATCATTTCAAAGACCTCAGAAAAAATTGTAAGAATGCAAACCTAAGTGACATAAAATGCTAGTCACAGATTTACTTTTCTCTTTCCTGCTGAAAAATGTTTCATAGGGCAATGCTTCACTTAAATGGGTGACAGTTCGATAAAGAATGCAGATCATAAAATTATAGATAAAATGTACATAGAGACAGTATTACATCACTGGTAAGCATTATTAGATCAGAAGTATACACCGGCAGAGAAATCTTCACAAGTACATTTGGCAAAGTTTCATGTAACAATGGCCTGAAATTCTGTTGCCTCACTTAACTGTGGTCTTCAGCTAAACTATAACTGGGGGATGCTATGCCTTTAAAATAGACTAGCTGGATTACATCATCTACTCTCAGCAACTCTCTCCTGGGTGCAGGCGTTAGGTTACTGCTCAACTGAGTCAGATTGCTAATGGCTGTTTACCTGAAGCACAGCTATCGAGTACACCTGTTCAATGCTTTACAAAATGAGATAATCAGAGGAAGGGAGGGGTGAGCACAACTGTGATCTTACTGGTCAACGGCAGTGTTGGCAGCAAACAGAAAAGGGGCTGGTAAACTAAAAAGACAGCTCCCCTCCTTCACAAACAGGATTCCGCTGAGACCAGCTGAAAACGCCGCAAAAAGCCTCACAATATATTTCTCTTTGCTAAAATGTGTTCCTTGTGAACTCGCCCCCAAGCTATCTTGCAATTCAATTCTCTTCAACTCAACCCAAGTGCCTGAAATAGAAGCTGAGGTCCAGATACAAAAATAAATACATAAAAATTGAAACAAAAAGGTATCAGTGAGAAGTCGCATAACAGATCATGCAAAGAAAAGATAGATTAACATTCAAGGTAATATGTTAAAAATACAGTCCTGCACACAAAACATATTTTGCAACCTATTATCATGTAACTGCAAAACTAAGAGGAAGTCACTTTACTAGGCAAAACATCTATACTTGTGTATAGTAGGCCTTCACTTTTTTTTTTCAATCATTTTGTGATATTTTCTTTACCCCATTCAAGTTTAATTGGGAACCAGAGCCTATCCTGGCACTCAACACTATTGGATGGGATGCCAGACCATTACAAAACAACACAAACACACACAGTCTCACAAACTGCTTGCTGCACATCTGCGGGAAATTCAGAGGCTCTGCAATTCACGCATTATATGTATTTGGGATGCTGAAGGAAACTGGAGACCATAACTCACTCCTCTAAGAGAAGGAAACCAGTCTGGTGGATCCCTGCCATAAACAGGTTATACAACAGATGGAGGAAACTTGTTCAGAAAAAAAGCAAATCCCAAAAAGGAAAGACATCCCTGATCAGTATCAATAAGAAACTAAGATCCCTCATAAAATCATCCAAGGCTAACTTCGAAAGAAAAATAGCCAAGGATTCAAAAGATAACCACAAAGCCTTCTTTAGCTATGTTAAGAATCTAAGTGGCAACTCGCAGATATGCACTGAACTAGTGCAAAACAGCACAAAATATACTGAACCTACTGATATTGCCAACATCCTGGCAGATAGATTCAGTGCAAACTTCACCCCTCTCTCACCCCCAATAGGGCCCACAACAATACTGGAAAAGTGTAGTGTCCCAGAAATCACAGACACACAGGTGAAAATAGCCCTTTCAAAAGCCAAAAACACAGCATCAATGGGACCAGATGGTGTCCCAGGCTGCGTCTTGCATGAACTACAGAAAGAACTAACCCCCCACCTAAACACGCTGTTCAACCTCAGCCCCTCCACAGGGTACGTGCCCATAGAATGGCACACAGCAATGGTTATTCCACTCCACAAAGGAGCGGCCACAACTGACCCTGGTAACTATCGCCCCATAAGCCTGACTAGCCTGGTCTGCAAGGCTATGATGCGCATCATCATGGAACTCATTAACAAAGACATTGGGAACCTACAAACACTTGACCTGTCCCAGTTTGGCTTTGTTAAGGGCAGATCATACCTACTAAACCTGGCTGACTTCGAGACAGTCACCAAAGGCCATAGACGAGGGAAAGGTGGCTCACACAGCCTACCTTGACCTCGCCAAGGCTTTTGACATCATTCCCCACTCGGGTATTACAGAAAAACTCACCAGCCTGAACATAAACCCCTATGTCATGAGATGGGTTGCCAACTGGCTTACAGACAGAACTCACACGGTAAGAATAGAGGGCTCCAGGTCCAACTCTAAACCAGTCACAAGTGGTGTCCCACAAGGCTCAGTCCTGGAACCCCTACTACTCAGCATATACTTCTCAGAAGTACAGGCAAACACAGGAAGACTATGACTAACCAAGTTCGCCGATGACTGCAAACCGGGAGCCATAATTGACTCTCTGGCTGACACGGACATCCTCCAAAAGGGCCTTACTGAGACGGACACCTGGTGTCAAAGTCATAGCCTCAAGCTAAATGCCAAAAAATACATAGTCATCCCGTTTGGGAAAAACAAAACACCCACGAATTACCACATAGGTGGCAGCCCCCTTAATACAGAAGAGGTAATAAGAGATCTGGGGACCCAGGTAGATAGTAATCTCTCCTTTGACAATCATATTGCCAAAGTAGTTAGGAAATCCTTCTATGTGGCCCATCTAATTACTAAAGGGCTCGCATCTAGAAATAAAGAGGTTATAGTGCCCCTCGTCACTCATCAGACCCATCACAGAGTACAATGACCCATTTGGGATGTACCTCACAACACACTTCCAACAGCTGGAGAGACCACAAAAGTACCTTACCAAGAGGATTACTGGCCTCAAACATATGTCATATGCAGCCCAACTGAAAAAAAACTCTGGCTGTACTCAGTGGCATATCGCTTACTCAGAGGTGATCTCTGCCTGACTTACAAAGCCATGTCCAACTCAGAATTGATGGACATACTCCACCTAAAGAAATCCAAGTCACTGCGAGCCACACGCTCTAGTGAGCTAAACCTCGCCACAACAATAAATAGAACATGCTGGAGGGATAGATTCTTGTCACAGAGACTCCCCATGCTTTGGAACAAAATTCCAAACTACATTAGGCAGAGCCCCTCACTAGCACTCTTCAAGAGAAACCTTGACGAGTGGATGGGTAACAGAAAATACACCCCTGGGATCACTTCATTGGCTCTGCTTGACAGAGGATCAGTTAATTAATCAATGGGGCGGCAAAAGCCAACACACTCTGGCTAGGCTTATAAATGCCCTCGGGCAGATAGCCTAGTACCTACCTATGAACCTATAACAAAAGCCCTCCCAGGAAAAGGAAGGATATGCCGACTCCACACAGAAGGTGCACCACCCAAGAAATGAACTGGAGAACCAAGTACTCTGAAGCAGCAATACTAAGGCTGAACAGCTAGCCACCCTTTATTCGGTTAACTTTTTTTACATAACGTGTACATCAAAATGCACTTAAAACACAGTGAATACCTAAATTGTCAGAAGTAAGTTGCAGTCAAATGTCAGGCTACATTTACCATTCAGTGACATAAACATTATGCATTTCTGAACTTTGAATACAACTACTAACACTTGTATAGCAGCAAAGGACTAGAATGTTCTAGGTAATGTAGCTGCCTATATCTGAACTGTGCTTTCCACCTTTTAGTTTCAAGTGGTCAAATGAATGAAGAGCTATGCTGTCCGTGTTACTGTGTTTTCAGCCTATTCTTCTACTTACCTATATTTCTTAACACACAATATTTTTTCTTTCAGTGTGCTATTTTGCACTGTTTTTTTGCATGCCCTGGGTGTATCTGCTTGACCCAGGGCTCACATTAATACAGAAGCCTAGTTAATGTACTGTAGTTTACTTCTTCCTGTCACTCTGTATCCACTTGTGGTATAGTGCTCTGTTTGCTTTCCTCATTCCCATAAATAATGCCCTAAGCAAGTGGCTGCAAGCATTAGAGAGCATCTCTGCATTGTTGTGTGATGAGCATGACCATCATGAGCATCATGAACAGTGGGACTAGCAGGTGTGCCAAACGTTTGATCACATTGGTATATGACTAATGCTAATAATACTGCATTCCCAACCAATAATGAATAACTGATTAGGTTGGCTCCATGACATGTAGGGATTAAGTGCTGACTGTCACATAGATAAGCCATGACTGACTAGCAATTAAGGTGCTGATTAAGGTGAAGAGGGAAGATGAGAGTGAGCAGTCAATGCCAGCTCACCTCTCCTGGAGAAAAGGAGAGAGTTCCGTCTACCGCAATGCCAATAACTGCTGGAGAAAGAGGTATGTGGCATGCACTACAGGGACACTGGGCACATGTTTAGTTCTGCTAAGATACACTCCCAAATTAGTCTGCTTGATGTATATATATATATATATATATATATATATATATATATATATATATATATATAAATTTATATATATATGGAAGGAGCATTCTCCCAGGAGATAGCATAATGGGCCTTCACATCTGTAAGCATATATACATGCTGCTACAGGTAAGATCAGGGTTACAAAAGTCCCTCATGATGACCTGGGTGATGAGCACACTGAAACCACTTCTTGTCCTGGTGATACTAAACATGTTGGCACTACTATAATGAGGGCAACATGGTCACCAGGCAGTACAAAGCACGTAAAACATTTAAAAAGAAAAAATAACTGACTCAATTTCATTATGGAAACATCCAGTATTGTTAGCCTCTGGCATATATCCCAAAATCATAACTGTTAAACAAACATAGAAAATATAAGAATCTGTCTATAAATCATACATGAGGCTACCAAATGCAACTTGTGACACTAAAAGATTTTAAGAGAAAGCGTATTCATTCATTACATGCGCGCGCGCGCGCACACACACACACACACACAAACACACACACACACACACACACACACACACACACACACACACACACACACACACACACACTTCTTAAAATGAGGGCTGATACCAAAACTGCTATACCTGACTTAGGCTGACACTACATCCTATGTCCTCATTTTACAAATGCAGCTTTGCAACACAGTAATTGCTAAAAATTTAAATTGTGTAAAACAGATGTAGCACTTAATGCCATTCTAAAAGCTTCTAAAATAAACTTCCAGCTGCAAAATCCCTGGTTTAAAATTGTTCCTCCCTGCTATCTGTAGCAAATAAAATTTAGTTATCACTTTTTGTAAAGACGGTGAAGGAGCAAAGAGGGTCTCAGTACTACCCAAATAAAAAGCAGCGATTTGCTGTAATCAGTCACCAAATAGTCAAACAGGCATAACTAAATTCATTCTAAGAAAAGGGTCAGAGGACTGAAAGAAAATACAGCAGATTTTAAATCATTCAGCAGGGGTAGAGAAACACTTGTAAAAGTAGGCACTATTTTTTCCTTTCATCTTCACTCTTGGGATTCTATTCTGAAGTATGTAGTATTTAGTGTGTACAGCCTTATTCGGATAACTTGCCATACCAAACAGTTCAAATTCTGTGCATAAGCCAATGTCATCACAATATAACAAAAAAGGCAGTTAAATGATGCAGCTATAATTCAAAACATCAGGCTGGTGCCACTAATGTCTTAGTGAGGGAACCACAAGAAAACATTGCCAACCTTCAGATATACCTGGCATGCAGTGCAGTTGCAGTACTGACAAGCCTTTAGGCACAGCACTAGCAAAAGTATTGGCAGTCCTTAATCAGCTAAATAAATGAACATAAATGCATGGCATGGTCAGTGTGTTCTACCCTCAATTAAATTGCATCAGAGCCTCATCTTTCTTTGGCCTCACTGAAATATTGGTTATTTCTTCATTTCATTCATGACATACACTTCTCCAATACAATATGCCCTTTCCGATAGGGTACACATCCTTTGATTGTGAAGTCATCATGTAAATTAATCACAAACAAAACCTGTAATTTTTTCACACAGATTTCCTCTTCCCCATGCACACAAACACATTTATATTGCCAGTGACGAGCCAGATCAACAAACTTTCAATTGTCATTTAAGAGACAGCAGATGTCAATTGCTTTTATACACAAACTGGTCCACTCCCCCATCAATAAGCACTTGATAAGTGCAATTCTGATATTTGACTGTGTGCAACCAGAGGATATTCTGGCAACCGTAATGTATTTCAACTTGCCACTTTCTTTCCTGCGAAACACACAAATATATTCCTTCTGACAAATAAGACTGAGAATCAATTGTTTTCAGAAATACCTCACTAAAAGAATCACAGGCCTAAAGCAGATGCTCTATGTTGACCGTCTAAAAAATCTCCAGCTATACTCTGTGGCATATCGTCTACTCAGAGGCAATCTCTGCTTAACATACAAGGCCATGTCAAACCCTGAGCTGTTGGACATGCTCCACTTAAAAAAATTCCAATCCCTCTAAGCCACATGCTCCAGGGATCTAAACCTTGTTATCACAATGAACAAAATATGCTGGAGGGATAGGTTCCTGACCCAGAGACTCCCCATACTCTGGAATAGACTGCCCATACATGTCAAGCAGAGCGCCTCCTTGGCCCTCTTCAAAAGGAACCTTGACGATTGGATGGAAGATAGGAAATTCACCCTGGGGATCACGTCAGTCGCCCTGCTAGACAGGGGTCCAAGGAAATAAATATTGTGGGAAAAAATATCCGGGGAATTGTTTGGCTAGGCTTGTATAGGCCCTAGGGCCGATAGCCTAGTACCAACCTATGAACCTATATATTGCCTCCACAACCTCACCCCCCCCCCACCCCCCAAAAATTCAAAGTTTATGAGTGGATGCACCTCTAAACTTTTGGCTTAAAGCAAGTGCAAGAAATTATGGCCACAGTAAAGTATTTCAGGTTGTTTTGCCTAGACACACACACACATATCTATTTATTTTATAGACATATGTATATACACATTGCCATTGGCAAAACAGATTAAAAATCAATTATTTTTAAAACATGTCTTTCTACCTCAAAATATTTTAGCTTATGCAAACACATACATATGCAACTCCCTGATAAGCCAGATCATCAATCAGTTTCTTTCACACACAGACTTACTGTTCACCTTTCCCCCCTAAAAACAACCATATTATGGCTGGGACACCTTTGATGTCTGATTTTCATCAAGTGAAATACATTTATGTCCAGAGTGACATATTTCAACTTGTTTCTTTTCTCTCTCTCTCTTTTATACTCTCATACCAACACCCAAACTTCATGCTGCAACTTGCTTTCAAACACAGCATTGCCTCCCCACCCAAAAATAACCAACTTATGCCTAAGTTAAGATTTCATGCTTGACTCATTATCTTGTTTTCTGTAAAAATTAACATTTGCTTCTCGATATTTATACACATTCCCTTTCAGCACAAGAAAAAAAAAATATCAAGGATTGTGGACCATTGTTGTAGTTAGTGTGTGCTTTTAAAAGTGCAAATGTGCCCACAGGTTTATCTGATGACCTGCAAATATTTGGTTTACAAAGAAAAAATGTAAACAAAAAACTGTCCCGAAGACTGAAGAGCCCATTCCCAAATGAATTCTCACTACAGCTGAGAGACCACTGGTGAGCATCACTATCAGCTGTATCTAAGCAACTCTAGGCAGTGTTTATCTCACACAGTAACAGGCTTTGGACTGGTTAATCATGAACAGTCACTGTGTGAGAGGAAAGGTACTGAGTCTGCATGGTAATGAGTTTGATGCTGCCTTATTTCCAGATTCATCGGATTTTTTTTTTTTTCCCTATTTTATTTCATAAGTGCATTAATTGTGCTAAAGTGGCAG
This sequence comes from Protopterus annectens, assembly GCF_019279795.1. Taxonomy (NCBI): domain Eukaryota; kingdom Metazoa; phylum Chordata; order Ceratodontiformes; family Protopteridae; genus Protopterus; species Protopterus annectens. Next base: position 1,327,487,935 of record NC_056741.1, on the reverse strand, counting down.
AGAAAATGCTTTTACCTGTTGGGTTTACCTTACAGCTAGCATTTTTTATTTATAATAAGTCAGCTATGATCGAAGTCCTGATTATAATCCTCTATATTATAGGTGAACTGTCTTAAGGGTGGGATTTTTTAAATCATACTTTTTGTGATTTTCAAAAAAACAAAAAACATATATGACAACTGAGTTATCTTGGTGCCTGATGTTCTGGCCACTGTGATCTGGTTTTGGCAGAATAATCTGGTGCTAATATAACTCATTACCTATAATATAGAGGATTATAATCAGGACTTCGATCATAGCTGACTTATTATAAATAAAAATGCTAGCTGTAAGGTAAACCCAACAGGTAAAAGCATTTTCTATGCCACTTATCATTTGGTGATGACGTTTTGTGAGTCAAACATGACAGCTCTTCAAAAATACAAATGCTGCTATCCAGCAAAGAATGACTACTATGAATACACATCTACTTAACTTTTCTGCATCTTAACAGTATGTATTCTATAGACAGTCTCTGAAAGCACCTACACAGGATTATCAGGCCAGTTTATTTTCATAAATGGGTGATGCTAGCCTCTAAGTCCAGATAGCAAAACCTGTTTTTCTTCTTTTACATGTGGAACCTGGCTAGTAAAAAAAATAGCAGCAATCTAAATGTTATGTCGACATTTCGCATTGTTATAGCAGTCCAGAACACAACTTTATTTTTGACAATACATCTTCCCATGCTTTCATTTCATCTGTGTTTTTTTTTTGTCTGCAGTGTGGGTGCTGCATCAACATAAACAAGAATTGTGAACATGTGTGGCATAGCTCCTTACTGCTACAAGTCAACTTATGCAGCATTTTTATGTTTCCAGGAAGAGTATGTTGAAGACATTATAAGAAACAATGAGGCAGTTTTACAAGGTTGTTCAATTAACTAATTTACTCTCGGACAACCATAAGGTATTGTCATTATGAGTAGCCATTACATGCAGTTTATACACACAAGCACATTCATACCTTTTCAGAAATGTAAACTTTGGTAGATGTGAACTTAGAATTTAAAACACAAGATAGTTTGTGTCAGCACATTAACAAAATAAATGTTGCTAGAAACAGCAACTGGTCAGTTCCTGGAGGCAAGCTATGATTAGTAGAGTGCTGTCACAGGGAATATTAAGAACTACAGCCAATGCTTGTCATCCAGGCAGACTATAACTGATCTGATGGTGCAGAACAGAAGACAGGGAACCAACATGCATACAACTTGCACAGAACCATGCTTACTCTGTATTCCTTCAAACTCGTACTATATTCATGGGTTGTAGCTTAGAGGAGAAAAATGTTTGCTGTAAGGTAAGATACACTCAGAGAAAATGTTTGCTGTATCCATCATGGCCATAAATGCCACAGTGCTAACTGAATACCTGCCTGAAAGAAAAAAAAAAAGATGATGGGGAAAGGGATGACAGCTCCATCTCATCACACCTGTAGCAAATAACCCAGCTACACTCACAACAGTACTCAAGAAAAAGCATGAGCAGGACAGGGTGCAACTAGGTGGTTCACAGCTTCTTACTAAGCATGCGGCCAACAGAGTCCATCAAGAAGCTTAGCCACATTACCCAATACTGTTAGAAAACTAGCAGTGCCACCCTTTAAGCAGACATTCTCCACATATTCCTTGTGAAAATTTGCAATCTTCCTTCCAGTCAGTCAAACTGGTTTTAAAGGTTGCTAGGGAAGTACCCTGTTGGACAGGTAAGGGCAGCCTATTCCAGAAATGGGATATACATTGGGTTATGTATCTGTCATGCCACCGAGTCTTGTTGATATGATAGTGTAGGTTTAGGTCTCTAAAATGGGTATTTGTAAATTTACCATCTGTTCTATTTAGGTGAAGGGGTTCAAAGAGTGTTGGGTATTTCGTAGCACAGAAAGCTAAGTAGAAATCACACCTAAGGAGTCGCATAACACTGAGTAGGGTGACAAAACTTTTAGCCTATCAAAGTAACCAAGGGCACTGAGACATGAGATCGTTTTTGTGAGGTAACCTCGAGGTCTCTAAAACTAGTTTATGGGCGTAGTGAGGTAAATGCCTAAAGGTACAATATAGTCAAGGATGGGCCTAATAAGGGATGAATAAAGTGGGATTTTGACTTCTTTGGACCTTAAGGAGGTATCACAAAGAATAAACTGTGCAAGGTAGAAGGATTTTCTAATCACCGAAGAAACATGGTCATAAAAGGACAGTCTGTTGTCAGCATATTTACCCAAGTCCCTGACAACTCTGCCAAATTTAAGAGGAGTATTATCTATGTGGTAAGGAGCAGTTATGCTAGATTTACCAAAGGAAATTATACGGTATTTATTGCTGTTAAAAGTAAGCCAGTGATTAATACACCAAGCATGTTTGTGTTTGTTTGTTCCAGCTCTTGTTGAAGGGGTTTTGATAACCACACCCAGTTTGAGATCAGAAGTAAACTTGGTTAACCTTTGATATCAGCTTTTGTGTCACAGAAATATATACCAAAGAGGAGGAGACCCAGAACAGACCCTTATGGGATACCACTAGTGACATTTTTCTGTCTACAGCAAATACTCCCAACCTTGATGGTATGGGTTCTGCCAGACAGCCAGTTATCAAACCAGAAATCTATGTACACGATAATGTTGAGTTGGGAGAGTTTGTTAATAATCCCAACATAGGGGGTATTATCAAAGGCCTCGGCAAGGTCTAGATAAGCAGTGTGAAAGTACAGTTGTGTACACTTACAATAAATGTAGATGTTCGAGTGTATTCACTGTTGCAGTCATCACATTTGGGTAATCTGCTGGCAGGTTGCCCTCAGTCAGCCTGATTAACAAAGTCTTGGCTCCTGCGTCAGTTACTGTCCCCTCTTCCATGATGTCAGGTTGTCAGGGGTATAAAATATGCAGCCAACGTCATTACATCAGTTTTTCTTGCCCCAGATGTCAGGTGCCCCCCAAATGGGGAGCTATATATATATATATATATATATATATATATATATGTAATAGGAAACACAAAAATATATACCTCCAACCAAAAGCAAATACACCAAAAAGGCTTTTAAGCATAATAAAAGAAAGAAGAGGTATAGTAAAAGAAAAACAGGGGGCTGGAGGGAGGGTAACCAGGACTACAACAGTGAATACACTCAAACATCTACATTTATGGTAAGTGTACACAACTGTACTATGTTCATCATGTTTCACTGTTGCAGTCATCACATTTGGGTAGATTGCCAAAGCTAAGGTTGGGAGGATGGATTTATACAGCATTAGGACCAGCTATAAGGCCCTGCAGAACAGCAGTGGCAAAGCCAGCTCTGGATTTAGAGAAAATTGGTAAGTGATAATGCTTGGTGAAAGTATGAACTGAACTCCAGGTAGCAGCTTCTAGAATATCCCTGGTAGGAATACCTCTGAGAAAGGCTGCTGAAGTAGATGCAGCCCTGGTGGAATGAGATCTGATTCCCTGGTGCTTATAACAGAAATGAATATAATGACTTATCCATTTAGAAATGGTTTGCTTTGAAACAGCCTTCCCCTTTGCCTCTGCAGCAAATGCTACCAGCAGCTGTTCAGATTTTCTTCGAGATTTAGTCCTGTCCAAGTAGAATCTAAGTTGTCTGTGTACATCCAATGAATGCAGAATCCGCTTTCCATTGTTCTGTGGATAGGAAAAGAAAGCTGGCAAATGAATGGACTGATTAAGAGCCACACTGGATACCACCTTGGGCATGAATGATGGACTGGTCCTGAGTGACACCCTGTCTGCATGAAAGATGATGAAAGGCTCCACTGCCATAAGGGCCTGTAATTCAGATATCCTTCTAGCTGAAGTGATTGCTAAAAGGAAGGTTGTTTTCCAGGAAAGACATTTTAAGTCTGCAGTTGCAGCTGGCTCGAAAGGAGGTAGAGCAAGTTTCTCCAATACAAAGTTAAGGTCCCAGGCAGTGGTTGGAGCTCTCCCGGGTGGTCTCAAGTTTTTGGCCCCTCTGAGATACTGCTTTAGAAGAGGATGAGAGAAGGGGGGGGGATCTGTGTTGTAATGAACTTAAATGGCTGAGGCACGGATTTTTATGGAAGAAAAAGACAGGCTCTTATGAAGCATCTCAGTTAAGTATTGCAAAATCTGAGCTAAATTGGGCACTGCTGTGCTCATCCCTTGAGAATGATTCCAGGCACAGAATCTTTTCCATTTGTCAGCATAAGATTTTCTAGTACTAGGTCTTTTTACCTCCAAAATGACGTCCATCACAGGTTTGCTGAGGGATGCTAAGGGTGAATTTAAGTGATTAGCCAAGCTGCAAGATTCAAAGTTCGGAGCTGAGGGTGCAGAATTTGGTTCTCCTGCTGAGACAGTAAGGAAGGTGTCTGAGGCAGGTGCCATGGAGAAATGTGTGACTCACTGCGCAGGAGTGGGTACCAGTGTTGGCGAGGCCAGTCTGGAGTAATCAAAATCATTTTTGGTTTGTCCTGTTTGACTTTTAGTAGAACTTCAGAGAACAAAGGCAGAGGGGAAGGGCATAGACTGATAGGTTTTTCCAGCTGAAGGACAGAGCATCCACTTTCCAGGCTTTTTTGTGATGAGTTCTTGTGCAAAATTTGTCCAACTGGTAGTTCTGGGGTGAAGCAATAAGGTCTATGTCTGGGTTCCCCCATTTGCGTGTCAACATATTGAAAATCCATGGTTCCAGTTTCAATTCGTATGGGTTCATGAGATTTCTGCTGAGTTCGTCTGCCAGAACATTCTGCTTTCCTGGCAGGAATTGAGCTTATAGTTGTACTTGGTAGCTCAAGGCTGTGTTCCACAATGCCATGGCTAGTCTGCAGAGGGGGTAGTAATGTGTACCCCCCTGCTTGTTTATGTACCACATAACCGTGGTGTTGTCCGTCATTATCAGTAATTGTCCTGGATGAAGGTAGTCCTTGAAGGCTGTCAGTGCATTCTGTACAGCTAGCATTTCCTTTTGATTGATATGAAGGTGCATTTGATTTGGGTTCCATTTTCCTTGAATGCACTTCCCTGCCAGATGAGCCCCCCATGCATAGTCTGATGCGTCTGTAGTTAGGGTTTGGGAGGCAGGGGGTGGTGTGAATGGTGGTCCCTTGTTTTGGTGGCAGGCCTCTGCCCACCATAGGAACTCCAGGTGTAAGCAAGTTATGATAGGAATCATTGTTTCCAGGCTGTGACAATGTTGACTCCATAAACCTTTTAAGTACCACTGACGTTTCCTCATATGCAGTCTTGCATATGGAATTAGAAGAATGCATGAGGCCATGAACCCCAAGGCTTGCAGTATTTGCCTTGCAGATAGCAGGGTTTTTGTGGCCGCCTGTTTGAAGTAAGTCACCAAATGAATTTGCTTTTCTGGCCTAAAGAAAGCCATCTGGGCAGTTGTATTCAAGCTTGCACCCAGGAATGTAATTTTCTGTGAGGGTACCAGGTGAGATTTCTTTTCGTTTATGGTGTACCCTAGACAGGTTAGAAGTCTTTTTACAAATGGCAGATGTTTTAGAAGAATGGCCTGGTTTTCTGCCTGAATTAGACAATCGTCCAGGTATGGATATATTTGAATATTTCTTTGCCTGCAAAATGCAATTACTGGAGACAGGCACTCTGTGAATACCCTGGGAGCAGTAGACAAGCCAAAGGGCAGTGCAGAGAACTGATAATGCATGCAGCCTGCTTTGAAGCGTAGGAATCTTCTGCAAGATTCCCTGATTGGGATCTGCAGGTAAGCCTCTTTTAAGTCGAGAGTTGCCAACCAGGCATCCTTGCCTAGCATAGGAAGTAACTGGTGAAGAGTCAGCATCTTGAATTTTGGAATGTCCAGAAAGGTACTTAGAGTAGACAGGTCCAGAACTGGATGCCATGATTTGTCTTTTCTGGGTACCAGGAAAAATCTGGAATAGAAACCTTGTCCCTTTTTCTCTTCTGGTACCGGTTGAATAGCCCCCATGTTTAGGAGGGAAAGTACTTGTTTCTGAGCCTCTGCTCACTGATTTGCGGGCAGATGTGGCCACCCGTTTGGTGTTGGCAGCGCGTGGAAATGAAATCTGTATCCCTGGGACACTACATTTAAAACCCATTTGTCCTGGGTTATAATTTGCCAGTTTCTTGAGTGAAGAGCCAGTTTTCCCCCCAAAGGGGCGGCTGAGAGGTAAGTGCTTGGTAATTTCAAAGGGAAGTCATTGAGACTGTTTACCATAGGGTGGTGCCTTGTTGTTTCCAGATTTGGAAGTAGAAGCACCCCATTGCTTAGTTCTGAAAGTCCCTTGGGACTGAAACCTGGTGGATTTGGAATGTCTGGGTTTGGCCATAGTGGCTGTGGAAGGAGCTGGAAAGGACCAGTTCTTAGTAGGCCAATGTCTACTAAATCTAGGTGGTTTCACTTGTAAGAAATCTTTCACAGTTTGCATAGATTTAGCTTTATCTTCCATCTTTTTTAGAACTTCTTCAGCCTTATTGCCAAATAAACGGTCCTGCTGTAAAGGAGCATCCAAAAGTTTTGCTTTAACATGATCAGGCAGGGATTACTCCTTAAACCAAGCATGCCTTCTAAGCACAGACCCAGTAACAGCAGCCCTACAAGAGGCCTCTAAGGAATCAAAACCACATTGCAAAGTATGTTTGCCAACTTGTTCAGCTGAATGCAATAAATCCTGCAAATCTTTATATTCCACACAGTCAGAAATCAACATCATTTTCTGTTTAAGCAGTACCATGATATGATGTTGATATTTTAGCATATGGAATTGACAGTTTAAAGCCCTGATTGCTAAGGTTGCAGAAGTATAAACCTTTTTACCCCATCTATCCAGTGCCCTGGGGTCTCTGTCAGAAGGGGTAGGATTTTTAGCAGTAGAAGCCTTAATGCCCTTGGGCCCTGCGAAATGGTTTCAGGGTCCGCAACAGGATTTTTGCAAAGGAATTTGTGGGACTCAGGAACTCTGTAGTACCTGTCTGGTTTGCTAGGGGCTGGAGGCAAGGAATCAGGGGCCATACTGGATTCCGAAAACACATCATCAACAATATCTAGTACAGGGGGTATAGCCAAAGGCCTATGCTGAGGAAGAAGAAGGAAATCCCTAAGCCTCTTTTTGGATTCAGAGAAATCCTGACTTTCCCAGTGGAAATGCTCCCTTAAGGTATGTAAAGGCTCCCCAAAAGAGAAATCCTCAGGTGGAGAAGTAGAGGGAATGGAATCCTCTGCATCAGAGTCCTCATAAGTAGGTATCAACAAATCCAGATCATTAGAAGACTCAGAAGAAACAAAGTCCTGTTCAGAAGTTTCATAGTCAAATTCAATCCTAGGCCTCTTGGAGGGGGGGGGGGGGGGGGGTTGACTACCCCTGATTAAAGTAATTAAATCTTCAGCCATTTTGATCACTTGTTTTTTAGGCATAGAGGCCTGAACATGTGGCCTGGGTGTTGGTTTTTTTAGACACAGATCAAGATTTAGGCCTTAGCACTGAAGTTGGAGTCAGTTTAATATGCAAGTCTGTAGGACTGAATACACCCTCAGAAACCGGTGCCTGCTCAGCGGCTCCGGACCCATCCAAGGTAGAGACATCCGCGGGTTCCATATGTGAAGCATCTCGTGGCATACTGGACTCCGAATGGGTCTCAGTAGAGGGCTGCAAATCAGAAGTAGCGGGTATCAGGGGCTGCGAAAGCACCTCACTGGAGTACCGGCAAACTGGCGACTGGCTTAGGAGAAGCATCGTCGGCAGTTTTGGACCTCAATCGCCTGTCTCTGTCTTTTTCTTTGCGTTTTTTCGGTATTCCGGTAGTTGGATGCCTAACCGACATCATTTCTGGATAATTAAACCGAGAACCGAAATATTTTGAAGCAAAAATGTACCGACGACAGATAGTACTCTGATTAAATAAAGCACAAAACCGACAGCAAGGTATGTCGTGGTCAGGGCCTATGCAAGAAATACAGTACAAATGAAAATCCTTATGAGGTATTTGCTTCCCACAATTAATACAATTATTAACTTTTACTGACATCGGTAAGGAGCAAGAAAATGTTTCCCCAACGGGGTACTTAGCTTTAAGTTGAAGACTTTGGTTCTGAAACTCGAAAACGAAAATTTCAGGAGTTGGCTGACCGGCACTTGCAAACTGCTTCGGGCACCGCGCGGCAAGAAAGACTGATGTAATGGCATCGGCTGCATGTTTTATACCCCTGACGACCTGATGTCATGGAAGAAGGGACAGCAACTGATGCAAGACCCAAGACTTTGTTAATCAGACCGACTGAGGGCAACCTGCCAGCAGATTACCCAAATGTAATGACTGCAACAGAGAAACACAATGAACATCTGCACATCCCTATCTATGGCCTCAGTAACCCTTTCAAAGAACTCAACCAGATTGAGCAGGCATGATCTGCCTTTTATAAAATCAAACTGATATATATCCAGGAATACAAAATCACCTACGTCATTGTTTATTTGTTCAAATACAATACCTAAAATCTTGTAAATAGTACTAGTGAGAATAATAGGCCTGTAATTCCCTGGGGCAGTGGAGGGACCATCTTTATCCATGGCACCACAAAGTGCAGCTGTCTAAGTAGACTTACCATAACAGTAGATGTTTGAATGATCACTGCCTCAGTAGCCTAAGATATATGAGTTATATCCTGCTAAGGACAAAGTAGACAGCAAGCTTCCAAAGCTTCACGGCACCATCTGACTGCCCAAACAGTTAGTCAATTCAAGCTATGGCAATCTGCCCATAAAAAGCTCACTCAGACTCTGCCAAAGACTGTTCTGAGGGAAAAGTTAGTTTGGTTTTGCTTTCTTTTAACTTGCATTGCTTTACTGCCTTCTTCTAGTTTGTATATTGTAGAGTATTTCTCTTTACACTGTGTTTTAACTGTATTCTGCTTTCATTTGCATATTTAGACTAGGAAAGAGACAAGATCATTATGTTAATTTGGCCTTCCCCACTTTTCTTTCATTGGTTATTGTCAGTAAGTACGTTTATCATTTTGTGAAGTCACTCCCCTTCAGCTATTTAAATTTATTGGCCAGCCCACTTTATTCCACAAATCCAGAATACTAAGTGTTCACCCCTTCCAGTCTATCTTGGACTTTTAAAATTAGTGGCTCTCCCCCTAGACTGCTAAAGCTTGAGTTACCCCCTCTTCCATATCTAACTGCTTACTGCACGCTGTAACATTTTTTCCATCTACCTTTAGAATCTGCAACATCTAGTCCAAGAACACCAAATACTGGACAGCCCACATACGGCCTCTTAGTAGTCACCTTGGGATTAGTGCTGCTTTTTTTGCCCTGAGAGAAGTAACACAGGGACATTATTTCCTGGAGACTGATGATCACCAGAAAGCCTGATAACTGTTTCATAGGGTTCAGTTTGGAATCTGTGCTTCTACTTTGCTCCTGGTGAGAGAACATTGAATCCGGACTGTCTCTGACTAAGCAGTGAGTGTCAGTGTGGAATCTTCATGATTGATCTGACTGAAGGAATCTACCACGAAAAGGTTACAACAAGCCAACAGACCCCTGCATCGTCTAGGACAAGACTGTTAATGAATAAAGTGCCTGTGGCTTGCTTCTCATTTTGGTATTGGTATTACTGTTTTGCAATACACAATTGTGTGCAGAGCTCACTATTAATGAAGCCATATATATATATATATATATATATATATATATATATATATATATATATATATATATATATATATATATGCATAGAGTCAGAAGATGCAGCAAACCTACTGGCAGACAAATATAGCTCTAACTTTACCCCACTCTTGGTCTCAACGTCCTCTCAGAAAATGTTATCTAATAAAACTCCCCCTACTATCACTAGGGAACAGGTCCTTTGCTTTCTCTAAGGCCAAGAACACTGCACCAATGGGCCCAAAAAATATCCCAGAATGCCTTCTAAATAGCATGGAACATGCCTTATCAGGGCCTCTGGAATTGCTGTATAACCATATCCTCCAAACAAGTGTCATGCCTAATGAATGGAGAACAGCAATAGTCATCCATCTTTGCACAAAGGTGGGCCATCTACGGACCCGGGAAACTACAGACCCATAAGTCTCACTACTCTAATTTGCAAAGCCATGGAAAGAATTACCATGGAAATGATCAATAATCACATAGGAAAACTTCAAAAACTGGACTCAATTGGTTTCATCAAGAGCAAGTCATAACTACTCAACCTGGTGGACTTCTTTGAGAAGGTCACCACAGCAGTGGATAAGGATAAAAAGGTTCACACTGCCTACACTGACCTGGCTAAGGCACTTAACACAATACCCCACTTGGGCATTGTCCACAAACACAAGAAATTAGGTACAAACCCTTATGTCACCTGGAGGATTGTCAGCTGGCTCAAGACAAGACCCAGGAAGTCAGAACTGGGGAGTCCAACTATACAAAGAGGCCAGTCACAAACATAGTCCCTCAAGGACTGGTCCTGGGACCACTCCTTTTTGACATTTACTTCTCTGAAGTCAAGGACAATATCAAGCATTTTGAACTAAGGCGCTATCACAAACTAATTTAGAAAAGAATGGTCCAGAATTGGTCTCCAGGCATTTTCTTTCCTTGGCACCAAAAACTATTTTTTTTTAACAAGAAACATCTTTATTAAATTATCATGTATGACATAGGCAATCTTACATTTATATAAATGAAAATAAACCATACCAACACAAACTCAGTTGCAAACATGCATTACAAACCATGCAGACACAACTATAGCTGTAAACATCATACATCACTTATAATCTATCCAGTCACTGTCAGTCAACCATTACATAGCTCATTCAAATCCTGCCTTGTTTTAAACCTCATTCCTTCTCTGCATGTATCAATCCCACACTTCCCATTTTTTTCCAATGTAATTTGCTCCTACCCTTTTCTAAAAATCCCAATTCCAGTTGTTTTATCTCTGTCACTATCTTCGTTACTTCTAGTAAAGTTGGTTTAGACTTTGATTTCCATTTTCTAGTAATTCCTTTTTTGATAGCCATCATAATTAGATTCAGCAAGGCCATACTATGTCTAGGCAATTCTGATTCTGTAACAGCTCAAAAAATAATTTTCTTAGTTACCTCAATTTGCTCACCCAGCATCTCCAACAAAGCAGTCTGCAGGGAATCTTTAAAGACTGCCAAGTCATTACACTCCCAGAAAATATGTTACCAGTTACTTCTTTCTTCCCCATCACACTTCCGACATTTGCTGTCTACCTAAGGAAAAATTCCTTGGAGTCTACTTGGATATAAAAATGCCTATGTAAACAATTTCAAGCAAAGATCCTAATTCTTCTAGACTTTGTTGCATATTTGGGAGACATACATATATCCCCTCATTGTTTCTTTGTGAACAGCTTATCTAATATATTTTCCCAAACCTTTCTAACTTCCTCTGATTGAGTCTTAGAGTTATCATGCAATATGTTATATTTTCTACTAATTATTCCTTTCTTAATGGCAACTTCTGTTCTAGACTCTACTAAAAACTCTACCAGTGCTGGTCTTTCATTTAAGACCCCCCTATTTCTTTGTCTTTGCCTATACTCTGATATCAAGTCCTTGACACGGAGGGCAATCTCTAACCTGCGGTCCAAATAAGTTCTTGGCGTCTTCCCATTCTATTACCTTTCCCTCTCTAGTTATTTGTTCCCAATACCTTGGTTCCTTTGTCAGTTTTCTCCAATAAATTCCAGCCCCCTCTTGCCTATTGCTTGTATCCCTAATAGCAGTCATCGGCAGAATCACCTTTCTCCATTCCCGTGTTGGCTTAGTTCTCAGTCTACTTTCTGCTACTTTATAAATATAATAGTCTGTATGATTATTGTTATTCTCCTTAAAAGTCTGCCTCCAAAATCCCAGTCTCTCCTTGTTTCTTGAGCTTCCCCCTATTCCATCATCATCTCTTTCCACTTTTAATTATAGTTTTCTGCTTGTGCTATGTATAGGAGTCTTAACTGTGTTGCTCTGAAATAACCCTTCAAACCCGGTAATCCCAATCCGCTCTTTGTTCTATTGGAAAAATAAGCTTATCCCATTTGCCTCTTGCTGTCTTTCCCTCCCAGTTAAAATCCTTCCGATCTTTATTAATTGCTATCCAGAGCTTCTCCTCTGGTCTATAAAAATATGCCTTACATGTGTATAAGATTAAAGGGACTAAAACATTTTAACTGCTTGTATCTTACTATCAATATCCAAGTAACAGATCTTCCATTTTCTCAGTTTTTGTATTATCTTTTGTTTAGTCTCTTACTACATATCCTTAGTTGCCACACCAGAAACATTTTTAATCCATACTCCTAAATACTTCATGTTATCATGTCCCCATCAGTATGGATATCGCTGAATCAATTAATATGTGGGTACATAGTTTACCGCTATTGCCTTTGTTTTTGCTTCATTACATTTTGTATCCCGAAAAGATTTGAAATGGTCTCAATATGTTCCATGGCTCAGTAATGTCCCTTTCTGGTTTTGTCAGGTATAAAATAATGCCATCTGCAAATAGAGCCGGCTTTCCTCGACTACCATACCAATTATATCCTTGAATTTCTGAGTCATTTACTTTATTTGCCAATGGTTCTAAATATGATTCAAATAACAAAGGGGAGACAGGATGCAGTCCTGCTTGATTCCTATGTTCAAGCAGAGACCATAAGAGAGAACCCCACCCACTTTAATTTTCACCACCGATCCCTCATATATCCTAATCAACCTTATAATTTTATCAGGGAATGCAAATGCTTCCATTGCTCTGCTCATAATGTCCCAGCTTACGCTGTCAAATGCTTTCTCTGCATCAAGACCCATCAACAACAGTGGTATTTTCTTACTTTCTACTTCCCTCTGGATCATCAGTGTTTTGTTAATGTTGTCAGACATTTGCCTCCCCTCCACAAAACCACACTGATCTATACCTATCAATTTTGGCATCACTTTTGCCATTACAGACATAAACACTTTATAATCATGGTTTAGTATTGAAATGGCCCTGTATGAAGTTGGATCTGATGGAACTTTACTCTCTTTAGGTATTACATCCACCGCTGTTTTCTTCCAGGATGTTGGTAATTCTCCTCCTCATAAATACTGCTAAAGCCTTCCAGATCTTTATCAGTTTTTTCCCTCCTAGCTTCAAAAGTTCCACAGGAAAACCATCTATTCCTGGGGAATTTCCTGCAGATTGGTTATACATCACAATTTTTATCTCATCTTCTCTTATCCTAACTGTTAACAATTGAGCCTCCTCTACCTCTAACCTTGGTATATTTAATTCTTCCATACACATTTCCATTTGTACTTTTTCTTGAATTCCATATTTCTCTGCTTTATACAGACTTTCATAGAATTTCTGAAACATTTCTAATACTTCTACAGGATCCCTTGTTATCTGCCTTTTCAAAGTCTCCCTAAGCTTGGTGAAAGCCCTTTCTACTTTCTGTTGCCTGAGTCACTGTGCTAGAAGTTTTTATGCTCTAGAGTTACTATCAAAAATAGTTGCTTAACAATCTTTCTAAACTCATCTACATTATAATCCTTTATTTTCTGCTTAGCATTCTGTAGTTGTTCCTCTTCTTGTTCTGTGAGATTCCCCCTAGTGTGCAATAAGTTAACATTTGTCAGTCCCTCTAAATAATTTGTTACTTCTTAACCATATCTCCCTTTCTTTTATTTCCACTTTATTTTTAAACTCCACTTTAATTTTATCCTACTCCCTAGCTATATTTTCAGAAGAAATTTCTATCTTCTCTAATAGCTCCTGAATAATTTCCACTGGCCATTCCTTAAACTCCTCTCTTTTCAACAGATAGGAGGGAAAGCACCAGTGTCTCATTTTTATTTCATTACACTTGGTTTTTATTTTAGTTATTACTGGCGCATGATCTGAAATAGTTATTGGGTGCATATCAATTCTGTCTAGCCTAGCCCAGTTTTTGCATCTTGCGGAACAGTATGTAAATTCACTATGAACTTCTAATACTTAATTCTCATCTTCCATGCCAAAGACTTTAATAAATTAGTTTAAAAATCTACCCTCCTTTGTTATATTTTCCCTTCTGGTCTCCCAGACACATCTTCACTATTGCAAATCAAATCCCAGTCCCCACCTATAAGTAATATTCCTTGCTGAAAGCTGATTATTTCTCATAGAATTTTCTTAAGCTCCATTATAGCAGTTTTTGGTGGAATATAAATACATGCCAGTGTAATCCTCCTCCCTTGCCAGAAGCCCCTTAGTACTACAAATCTACCACTATTGTCTTTTTTATCTTCTTCTATTACTATTGGAGCTCATCTTGCAAGTAATATAAGTACTCCTCTCTTCCTTTGCCGCAGGTATTCCACTGAATAACCATTCTGAAAACCTTTATTTATTAAATTCACATGTTCAGCTCTTTCCAGGTGTGTCCCCTGTAGCACAGCTATTTGCACTCTACATTTTAATACAGTTCACTACTCTTTCTTTTTTGTATTTATCTGTGAAACCATTGTTTAAAGACATTATAGAAAACATCCTATTCTTGAGAGATTACTATTCCTGCTGTTTATGTAGAACAGCTTTTTGTTAAATGTCAAGTTTCAACTTTTGTGTTACATGTATGTACTGTTTGGCAAGTTAATCTTTTATACAGTTGTTTGTTGTCGTCATCATTTGAGACCATGTCACATCTTATAGAAATTTTTGTTTCATGGAAATCCCTCAAAACAAAAATACGCACACACCCAATACCCCCAAAAACCTATTATCTTGAAAGTATGCAGATCTTCAGATATTGAAGTTTTATCTTCCTAACAGGAACAAATGTTCCAAACTGACAGCCACACACACAGACTCGAGCTAAACTACCATGGTATAGCCTATGATTCTGTTAAGTGCTGTCTTGTTTTGTCTTATCTTTATTGCTCTCTCAGCTGGGAAAACACTTGAATGCTTTCAGAAAGCATTTTCTGTAAGTCATTTTTCATTATCAGATTGTCTACTAGAGACATGAGAACCAGATACAAAACTGTTTACTACAAAAAAGCCTTATAATATTCAACATTCTTTTTCATTTACTTGCTTTCTCATAAAACTTGCTACTAGATTAAGATAATGGCCTTAACTCAGTCATTCCCCTATGCAAGAATGACAAAAAACACACAATTTTTTCCTTTTGTCAAGCTCTTTTAACCAGATTTTTTACATTGCAGTACCAACATTTCTTAAAACTGAACAAAGAGAAAGAGAGAAGAAGGGAGAATGAAACAAAAAGAAAAAACAGGAACACCTGTTTACATTAGTATTCCCGTTACACTTAAAAATTACTGAAAAAAAATTATAACATGCAAAGAAAATCATGCTCTATTTAAACAGTACTATTAACAAAAAAAAAGTTTTACTTACAGTTAACTTTCTCCCTTCTCTTCCCCCCTCCTGAGTATTTTTCCAAACATTAATGATATGAAGTAGAGCATATGCTTTACATTCCTCTACAAGTTTAACAAAGGCCAAGGAAAGTCCAATATTTCCAGATTTTCTTCATCTATTCCTGTTCATCTCCTTCTCCCAAATCCTGTATCTGCTTCATTTCCAACATACTCTTGACTCTTCTAGTCAACCCTTCTGTGTTTTCCCTCTCTCACGCATTTTCCGTTGAAACACTGGAAAAGGTTTCACTGGCACAATCTCTCTGTGGTCTTTATTACCAGAAGAACAAGAAGCAGAATATTCTTCTGTTTCACAGGTCACATTTTGTTGAACAATCTTTTGTATTTCTTCTTTAGCATGTACATAAAAAAATATATATATTTTGTTCCTCCAGGGGAAAATATTTTAAAGATAGCTGGGTACAGCAGCTTGAATCTCATGCCTGCTTCTTGACATTCCCTGAATAATGGGATAAAGTTATTCCTCTTCTGCCTGGGGTACATGAGTAGTCATTCTCCCCAAATACTCTGCCGTCTCTCGCTTTTAGTATTTTGTCCTTCTGCCGGAGTTTTGTCATAATCAACTCACTTTGCTGGTAAGATTGTATCTTTACTATTAAAGGTCTAGGTTCTTTTCTCATACCCAGGTGTGGAGTATACACATGATCTCCCCTTTCAATTAACAATTCCTGTTGTGGAATATGAGTCCAGTTGCTTATTTGTGCTTTGATAACATTAATACAGTCTGTTCCTTTCAGCTTCTTGGGTACAACAGAAAATCCAAGGTTTTCCCTATGTGCTCTGTCCTATAATTCTATTATTTTTTGAAACATCTCTTCTCGTGCAGTCTCATATTCCGCCAGCCTTTTCTTCAATGCGACTTCTGAGTTTTACAGTTTTATAATCTTATCTAAATATCTGTTTAAAGCTTCTTCCATTTTTTTCCAACCTTTTATTGTTTGAGTTGATATACTCTATCAGTTAAGGCTGTACCAAATATTCACTTCATATTCGCTTCGGTTCCAAATAGCAGGCCGAATAGTCTAGTCATATTCAACCGAATAGTGGCTCTCAGACTGAATACGAATAGTGGTCACATGTCCGTGTATCTCCATATATACTGTCCTGTACATGAGTAAGCTCACTGGCGCAACCAGTCTGTTGCTGTAGCGGCAGCATGGTCCGTGTCAACGGGTGGGCCATCCGTAATGTAGTCATACCAGTAAGATTTTGCATACCTTAACATGGAATCAATGGGATGCTGTGTAAAAAAAAAAAAAAAAAAAAAACTGTGGTGGAATGTATTGAAGGGAGGTGGCTGGCATCATGTTTGATCTTTTATGCCTGTGCTTGCTAGGCCGTGGTTGCACCAGTGAGCTTACTGACATACAGGACAGTCATCAGCATATTATTGACACTGTATTACCTTGTAGCCTATTTTTGTAGGATCGTATTACAGCTGTAACTTAAGTGAAGATTACATTTGGGGAGTTCACTGATGGATAAGTGAAGTCCAATTTGGAATTATTTCAAGATATGTGATAACGAAACAAAAGCAATGTGCCAGCTGTGCAAAGCAGTCATCTCTCATGGAGGTGGATCAGCAAAGTCATTTACAAGATCTCCACTAAATAATCATTTATCCTATAAGCATCCTGAGGAATACAAAGAAGTCTTTAACAAGAAGAAAGCAGCAACAGCAAGTGGGACGTCTGACACTCAGCAGACTGCCAAGGTTCAGCAAACACTGAGCGACATGACTGGCATGAAAAAAACATGGTCCATTCATAGTCCTGAGACAAATAAAATACATTGTGCCATCACAAAAATGATTGCCATTGACATTCAGGCATACACAATTGTTGATGATAGAGGCTTTAAAGAATTGATTGGTGTACTTGAGCCTAGATACATGCTACCAAGCCGCAAATACTTCACTGAAAAAATCATACCAGAGATGTATGACACAGTGCAGGGCGATATCCAGACTGTTATCAGTGAAGCATGATTTATCTGTCTAACCACACAGACACATGGACGGTACAGACAACAACAGAATCTTTCATGAGCTTATCTGCACATTGGATTGATGACACATTTGCAAACAGGTCTGCTGTCCTTCATTGTCAAAAATGTGACGGAGAGCACACTGGGTCTCAACAAGCTGATGCTCTGCTTGACATGATGAATAACTGGAATATTGACAAAGAACATGTCCACTTGGTCTTACATGGTGGAAATGCCAACATGGTCAAACCGTTACGGGATGTGGATTTTCCCAGTGTTAGTTGTTTTGCCCACACTCTGCAGCTGGCTCTGAATGATGCAATTCTGACACTGCCATCTGTTGCTGATTTGATAACACTGTCACGGAAGATTCTGGGACATTTTCGACACTCTTCAAGTGCTACCTCGTGCCTTCACACCATCCAAGAAGAACTCGGTGTACCAAAACATCAGCTTCATCAGGACGTTGTCACCAGGTGGAATTCAATGTATCAGATGTTGGATCAGTTGTTGGAGCAAAAGAGAGCTGTGTCTGTGTACGTTGCTGAACGTGATGACAAATCCAGCAAGGAGCTGTCCCTGATAACAAACCAGTGGGCTTTAACAGCAAGAATTGTTGCAATTCTTCAGCTGTTTAAACAAATAACGCATGAAATAAGCTGCAACAATTCCTGTTTTTCAATGATCCTACCAGCTGTTCAGGCTGTCTTGCTGTATCTGCAGAAAGATGTAGCTAATAATGGAATCAAAAAGTCAGTCAGCAAACTGATAACATCCTTAACAAGGACATCTTCTGACTTGTATGAAAATGGCATTTACACCATTTCGGCCAGCTTGGATCTACACTTCAAGCTGCATTTCTTGACACCTGTGCAGCAGGTAAAAGGCAATACAGACATTGTCACTGTAACATTACTGTGTCAGCCAACATCAATTTGGCCTACAAATCAGCCATCTGAAGTTGTTTCTGAAGTGACTGAAGTGAATGAACAACCACCAACAAAAAGGACAAAGACAGCAGCAGAAGACTTTTGGTCATCTTGGGATCAGTTGCAGCCTGTTCTCCATAGAAACAGAACTGAACAACTTTCTGACAAAGCCCTGTGTTCTGAGAGACACTGACCCACTGAACTGGTGGAAAATTAACATGTTCAGATTTCCAACATTGTGTCATGCGGCTAAGCCCTACCTTTCTGCACCACCTACAAGCGTACCAAGTGAAAGTCTTTTTAGTACGGCTGGTGATACCTTCAGTGAAACAAAAGTCTTAATGCTGTCAACATGGAACGACTGGTGTTTTTGAAATCTAATGCAGTATTCCGGAGTTAAATGCACATCAGTAAAAAGTTTGACAGCTATTTGGTAACATCAATAAAACGCTTTGACAGCTACTTGGTAACATCAGTAAAAAGCTTTGACAGCAATTTAGTCTTGGCTTCGTTGTGGTTTTTTAGTTTTTATTTGTTTTTTTGGTTTTGTGGTGAGTTAAATGTATGTATATGTATAATAATTTCTTACTTTTAGCCCTCGTCATAGTGCACAGACAGCAGAACACAGCACAGAACAGTTTGCAAAACGTGACTTGCTGTTTAACTGTTTTGTTTAGTGCTTAGTTTACCTCATGACTTGACTAAAACAAATATTCATATTCATATTCGGCCGAATAGTTGGTACAACTATTCGTATTCGGCCAAATACTGTTAACCCCCTATTTGGTACAGCCCTACTATCAGTGTTACATTTATTTTAGTGAGGTCTGTATGCAGTTGCCTCATACTTTCTTCTAGGTTACTGGAAGTCATATCTAGAGCTTGCACTGCTTTTTGCTGAACAGCTACAGTACTTTTCCCACTCAGTGATTTTCGTCACCTTTTGTAGCCTATTTCCCTTCAGGTCCTCTGTATTTCTTTTTTCCTGGCATCCAGGCATGTACTATCCAGTTACTAAAATTTACCCAGAAATCTAGGTTCACTGGCTTTCCCTACTAAGTTTCTGTTTTCACACTAGGAGAGCTAGAATTAACCTATTACTCAATGTGTAGACATCTTGGAAGTCACAACACCAGAAATATTCTTGAATAAAAACCTTTTCCTCTAGTAAGGAGGAACCATTTTATTACCACCTGAGAAGCATGTGCAGAAGGACAGGAGAGAACAGAGGTGTTTAGTCTAGTAGATGTGAAATGATTACCTAGAAAGGAGAGATGTTTTCCCCACTACCACCAGTACACCTGCTGAATCAGTCTCAGAACCCATCTGTCTGAAACAATCTGTTGTGAAAGAGAAATGGAGATTCACACTTTCCGGAAGGGATAGGGGACTGCAGAGTGGGGGGGTCCCTTAAATAACCATTCTGACTTCCCCCCCTTAAATAACCATTTTGACTTATTTGACTGTCCATTGTTCTAGGGGGTTTGCTGCTTTCTTTTTGGAACCTTCCTGCCATTGTTTTTAAACGTCTGCTTACCAGCATTTTGCTGAGACTGTTTCTTGCCAAAATTGGAAGAGAGTTGAGAATCCCTTAGAAATGTAGAGATGGGAGCTGAAAAATCTTTGATATTTCCTGTATCAGTTTACCCCTCACCACATTTTCTGATAACCTCTGCAGCAGGGATGACTGCAAGTATGGGTACAGAAAATAAGCAAGGGGGGGTGGAATTTACTGGAGAAAACTGGCAAAGGAACAAAGGTTGTTGTTGTTTGTCTTTTCGGCTTTTCCCGGTTAGAGGTCGCCACAGCGGGACTCTGGTCTGCTAATGATTGGCAGTAGATTTTTATGATACCGAGTTGCCAGCCCAATGCCCAACCTTCAGCGTAGGCATGCCCATTCACGCATGTCTTTCGGAGGTCACTCGACCGCGGGGAGGACATGCAGACTCCACACAGAAGGCACTCTGAAAATCAAACAGGAGAACCTCCTGCTGTGAGGCAACAACGCTACCGCTGTACCACCATGGAAACTGGCAAAGGAACCAAGGTACTGACAGAAAAGTAATAGTGTAGGATGAGGCCAAGATGCTGTTTAGACTGCAGGCTATAGACCGCCTTCCCTACCAGGGACTGATATCAGAGTGAAGAAAAACAGAAAACGGATAAGGGAATCTTAAATGAAAGAACTGCTCAGGTGGGGTTTTTAGGAAAATCTAGAACATAATCTGCTGTTAAAAAGGGATAATTAGTAGGGCATATAAAATATTGCATGATAACTATAAGAATCATTCAGAGGAGGTAAGAAAAGATTGGGAAACAGAATAGAAAAGCAATTTACTTTAGAACAACAGGAGGACATATGTATGGCTCTCAAGTATGCAACAAAGTCCAGAAAAGTATTTCTGTACTACATGCAAACTTCAAAGAATGTTTCTTTAGTTAGAAAGCAAATAATGGAAGAGTAATTGGGAAGAAAGTGGTAACCAGGAATATGTGCTTTGTGAGTATAATGAGTTGGTAGACTTAAAAAATTCTCTACAGGGTATTCAGTCAGAAATATTGGGAAAGTAAATGGCTGCAACTAAGGATATGCTTTTTTTGAGCTGGGACACAAGATCTGAATTGCTAACACATAGTAAAACATTATTAAGTTTAATTACATTGGCTGTCAAAAAAGTAATTAGTAGAAATAAAAGTCTACATCAACTGTATTTAAAGTACTGAATATTATAAAAGAGATAACAGAACTAGAAGATAGATCTTTAGAAAAGGGAAGGAGCAAATTACATAGAAATAAATTAAAATTGTGGGAACAATACTCCCAGAATAATGTTCAGGGAGAGAAGTGAGGTTTAAGGGAAGGCAGGAATTCAGCAATGTATGTAATGTTGTAGATGATAATTACAAAAAAAAAAAAATAAAGATATGTGATGTATAATGTATGTCAATGGAAAAATGCTAATATGATTTGTTCGCCTTTCTGCTACTATACATCTGCCCATGTTTTAAGTGATAATTTAATAAACGTATTAAAAAAAATCTGCAGCAAAGCAAGCAAAAACTTAAGTTCTATCCAAAGATGAATTTAAAATCTCATTTTTTACAACCTGTGGGAAGTTCTGAGAATGCAGCCAGGCAAACCCCCTCAGCACAGTACCAGTGCCACAGCCCTGGATGCAGTATCTACAGAGTCATAAACACACTTTAAACAATGAGTAGTGACCTGAGAATCAGAAGAAACTAAACCACACAAAGCAAATATTTCCTCACAGGAAGGAACTGTAGATAAAGCATTCCTCATACTTTCATAATTTAACATATGAGCCTGAAAATTCAAAATTCTAAAAATTAAAACTGCAGAAGTATATACTTTTTTCCTAAACTTGTCAAATGTTTTGCCGTCCTTGTCAGAAGAGGAAGGGGAAGGATTGGAGTTAACAAAATGCTTGGCAGCAGCTGGACAGACTAAAGCTATAGCTGCTGGAGCAAGTCTGGAATTAGTGTAGAGAAATTTGAAAGACTGAGGAATTTTTTGTGCATTCCATCTACTTTCTCAGGTGCAGCAGGTTGACTATCAGGAAAACTGCTGGTAGTAATGGGGAGATGGGAGGAGGTTCTGGAAATTCTAGTTGTAACACTTCAGAGTATTTTCTGAGGGACTGAGAACTGTGTTCTCCCACTGAAAAAAATGGCACATTCTGGAAAAAGTCTCAGAGAAAGAAATCCTTGACAGGGAGATTTAGAAAACATGCTCTTTTCCGAATCTGAATCAGAATTCTGAGGGAAAAAAATTTTATTTATCCCATCATATTCTTCTCCATATTCACGTTCATGAATCTCTTCAGGAAAAGATGAATCCCTTTTTCTTTTACCAGAAACCACCTGATAAAAAGGGCCAACATTGCCTATACAAGGCCCTGAGCCAAACATAATAAACTACTCCTGTCCACTGATATTGGAAGAGGAAATTATATAGATTTAGTTTTCTGTTTCTTTTTGACAGGTAAATTAAAGTAAAAAAGGTTTTTAATGGCAGAAATAGCTTCCCTAAGGATAGGCACAACATTCTGGTTAAGTAGGGGTACTTTCCCTGCCCCGAATCCCAACTCCAACAAAAGTATCTCTCCTTTATCCATTAAGGGGACCACAACAGCTGCAGAGGATGTGGCTAACCCTCAGTTCATGGTGGTTGTATTTGCAATACCAGAGGGATACGAGGGAAAAGATAAGTGGTCTGAGAACCCAGCTTTGGGCACAACAGAGTCACCTACCTGCAGCTGAGGCAAACTGCTAGCCTGCTGGGTTGGCAAAGGCTGTTTAGTTAACTTTTTCTTTTTGTGGATGGAAGGAGGACTGATCATGAGACTGAAATGTATGCCTTTTTCCAGGGAAACTAAGCAGCACAAGCTGACAAAGTATCAAAAGTAGTACAAAGGTCACATTTCCGAATAAAAACACAGTTAAAAAAACATTGCTATACACTTTGCCAGCCCCAAAATGTAACTTAAGCACAGTTTCTCCACAGAAAAAATGGGTTTTGAATATTTAAATTAACTTTTAAACTGCCAAACACAAACATATGCTCCCGTATTAAAGTACAGAAAAAGTCACGTGACAGTGAATAAAAACACAAATTCCTAGCTTAAAAAAGTACTGTCCGAAACAGGAAAGTAAATTTAAACATTAAAAATAATATGTGGAAGATTCTTCCCCAAAGGGAACTTATCTCCCCAACAGCAGAACGGCATAAGCAGATAGTCAATACACAAAAGCTCATACAGGAGCACTTGCTTTGGCACCATGAAAGCTCTGAAGGGCTTGACACCCAAACCTGTCTTTTTAATCAGCTGACTTACGGTCTGGGTGCATGGTAGCTGCCCAGACATTTTGGAATCTGGCCAGCTGTTATATCCTTAGCAGGATGTGATGATATGAGGTACTGCCAGCTGTGCTGGGGGAAGTATGGCACTGCATGTGTAGCATATGCCAGCAGAGCTAGCTGGAGTTTTGTAAGGAATTATATGTCATTTGAATATCATACTGATTATGTATTTGTAAAGTTGTTTGTGTTAAAGCTGTATCAAAAGTGGGTCCTGCTGCAACTCAGGTCAGATAACTTATTTAGGTATAATACTATCTAAAGATATTAAATCTATTATATATAATAACTATAATACCTGTTTTCTTAATATACAAAATCTTTTTAATACCTGGAATAATATGTTTTTTACTATGGAGGAGAGACTTACAATTATTAAAATGATAATATTCCCCAAGATTTTATACTTAATACAATCAATAATACTTTCACCTACAAAAATAACTATCAAGAAACTGAATACACTAATGTTAAATTTCTTATGGGCACCTAATAGACCTAGGATTGCATTAAAGAAACATACTAATAGCTGGTCTCAAGGGGGTATTTCTTTTCCAGACTTTAATTTATATATTATCTCTTCTATTATAAAAGTTATTACTTTATTAATAGATCGGTCATATGTCGCAAAATGGAAAGATTATTGGGAGCTAATTAGTATGCACTTCATGAAAATCTCCTTAACACATAAAAATATGATTATAAATAACTCCATGTTGTGGTTGCTAAAGGAATTTTGTACTTCACCTATTACACGTAAACATATGGTCTGTTACCCATTAAATATTATTATTAGTTATCGTAACTTTATATTCATGCACCCTAAGTATAGGGAATGGAATTTTATTGTATTCCCTATAATTTATACTCAGGGTATGCTTATGTCATCTACTTCTGAAGGAGCTCATTTAGCTATAGATAATAATCTAAAGTACTGGTATCAGCTGATATCTGATAATAAAGTTAAAAATCTAGATTTCTTAAAACAAGAATTTGATCTAAGAGAAACTTGCTGGTTAGAGGTTCAGATCTTTAGACAACATCTCATTGATAGAATAGATCTAATGTCTATAACAGTTAAAGAATCTATTCCAAAACTGATTGATTACTTGATAATAAATTTACAGCATAAAGTTTCTGATAAAGGTAAACTTTCATATATACATAAAATTATCAGACAAGAAACTTTTTACAATATAGATTCATACTGGAATTATTTCACCTCTATTAATGGGGACCCACCAACTCAACAAGATAAACAATATATATTGGAATCTGCTTATAGAACTACATCTTCCATTGTCTGGAGACTTTATACATGGAAATTTTTACATAGATCTTTTATACACCTTTGATGATGAATAAAATTAATAATAAAGATAATCTATGTAAGAGATGTAATGTAGAAATTAATGCTGACTGGGCTCATATGTTTTATGACTGTATGAAGTTGAAAGAATACTGGAAGTCAATTAATGAATTTTTGCAGGCTCTTTTACAGATAATTTCATTATTTCTAAGTCTCTTATATTATTCAACACACCTGTACCTCAATGTGTTAAAAAGATTAAGCTTCCCTTGTTATGGTCTATCCTAGCAGTGGCTAGGAAAATAATAACTAGAAATTGGATTTCAGATACACCTCCTTCGCTCAATGAATTTAAAAATGTTATGAATATAATGTGTCATATGGAAATAAGCACAATTAGAATGAGAACAACTAGAAAAACATCACATTTTATTGTATGGGATAATTTACAAAATTTGTTAAAAAAATTCTAATTTCAATAGCACAGTATTTTAGTTTAATTAATTGATCTGATTGTAGTGGATGTCTTTGTAAATACTTTAGTTGTTTTGTTGAATATTATAATAATACCTATCTTTAATTATTTGTATAAAATTGTTATGATATTTCTCTTATATGTTAAAACAATAAACTTGTTTTGAAAAAAAAAAAAAAGTGGGTCCTGCTGGACAGAAAATAAATATACATGTATGTCAGGCTGTACTGTTGTAACTGATTAAATGTATATCTTTTAACAGACAATACTGGAAAGGAAAGGGCTAAGCTCAACCCAGTTAACCTTAAGAAAAACAGCCTGAAATTAAATGACTTGGTTTAGGCCATAAAGATTTTATCTCAAAGGTCTAAATGCAACCAGAGACACAATGTCTGAGAAAAGCCTTTCTGCAGGAAGGGTGGAAGTATTGGAATTGTTTTATAGCGTCCAGATGCTGTATTAAACCTTAGCAACATTTTGTGTGTGTACTGTGACACATCTGTGCCAAATCACAGTTGCTACTGAGGGGGTAGTGTGGAAACCACAGAGTCAGTTGGCCAGATTGTCATTCTGTAGCCAGCACTGAAACTATATTTGAATACTAGTGGGAGATGTGATAGATGCACTCTGCCTTGGACCTGACAATAAAGGCACTCATCCACCTCATCTTGCCTTGCTTTAGCAAGTAACTAGGGAACAGTAATTCGTCAGTCAGTTGGGAAAATATAGGGAGATTAGCTAAATATTATTTTTCTGCATCTGAGTCTTTCCATCTGTGTTGTTTTTATAGTTCCTGTGAACTGAAACTCTGCTATTTATTGTAAATATATATTCAATATTTTCATGTTTTCTAACATCTATACCTTTCAGTTTGGCTGTTCTTTTAGAAAATATTTACCCTTTGAGAGCAATTGCATTTATTTAGTGGCACTGTTGCTCCACGTTCTTGAAAGCCTTGCTGTTTAGTCAAATACTACCATTTGTATAAGTATTAATTTTATTAAGAGTAATTGGGTACCTGGGTAAGAGCCTTAGAGTAGCTGGCCTTGGGTGTTCTGGTGACGGTGTAGCTACCTTAAAGTCTGGGTGGAGGTGGCAAAGCTGGTAAGCTGTGCCAGCCTTTTCCAGGTGTGTGTGTGTGTGTGTGTGTGTGTGTGTGTGTGTGTGTGTGTGTGTGTGTGTGTGTGTGTGTCAGCTACTTTGAAAATGGACAATAAGAGCACTGATTTCACAGAGAGGGTGGTGGGTGGTGGAGGAATTAGCTTGGAACACCCGGCTAAGGACTCAACTCTACAGCTGTGTCAGTGGGGAGTCTTATTTTGGTGCTAGACAGAAAGCCCAGCCCCAGGACTGGAGTGTGCATTCCCTGTGTGCACTTAAGGGAAACTGTACTTGGTGCAGAGAGCTGAATCTGAAAATGCTGTGTGTATTTATTTTTTTCTCAGTGAACATTCCCCTCTGGTGAAGATTCAGGCTCCTTGATCACTGGTCCAGGGGTGGGATGTCACACAGGATATAAGCCAAATAGCTTAGGCTACTGCAGCAGTGATCAATATGAAGAACATCTGCCATTCTCCATTCCTTGCGGACATAACCAGGGAAGAGACTCATGTTGAAGAGTTGATGGAGGGGGTTTGTGAAGTGGGACTTTACACTTCCAGCAGGCATCCAATGATATTATCAGGACCCACGGAAGTAGTGTTTTTAATTTTGGAAAGTGCCAAAAGGACTTGATCCAAATTGATCTGAGAGAGAGGGGGGTGAGGAGGAATGTAAGGGAGAAAGGGGAGTTTGGGTGAAATTAAGTTGGAAGAAAATTTGTCAGCAAGAATATTAGCAATGTCCTTGGGTCAGAGAAGGAGGTACCATTTGAGAAGTTCAGTACAGAACTGTAGGTTATTTCTAATCCTCTTAATATAGCTGAAGAAGGCCTTAAAGTTATCTTTTGAATTAGTTGCAATTCTAAGTTCACAGATGGCTTACATTTCCTAATCGTAAGTTTAAGAGACTTACTAGTTTTACATCCTTTTTACAATGAAGTAGCCATTTTTTATAATGGCCAGGAGCTTGCTTTTTATTATAGAGTTTGCTGATGGGGTAGTTCTACCTTACGGATTTAGAACTAAACTTGCCATTACGCCTACTCCAGACTGGTAATGATGCCTTAAATGCATTTATCCAAGAGGGAGTAAAATTAATACCAGTAAGCAACAACTTCAATTACAAGATTTGCTGAGGAGCTGTATCATAAAGATCAGTAAATAGTAAAAAAAATGGTCTTAGAGTAATCCCTGAATATAGAAAATTTATCAGGGATAACAAAACAGGCTTTCATAGAGAAGATAACAGCAAGATGATCAGTGTTGACTAGGAAGGATGTGAGTTTAAGGGTGGTAAGTAGCAAAGGTCAAGAAGGGATAGAAAAAGAAAGGAAAATATTGTAGAATGCTAAATGTTGTTGCAGAGGTTATACTGTGATCATCTTTACTGCAGAAAAGATCACAAAAGGTGAAATAAATTTCTCCAAACCAGCGCACAGAACTGTTGCACTGTGACTTCTTCCAAGCCTTGTACAAGCAGGTTACAATCTGGAAATACAGCAGCAAAGCTGACCAGGAATGACACGTGATAGTGTATCCATCTGTGTTTGTATTTGCATGTTAATGTGTACACATTTTAACATATGTGTATACGTACATACATACATTATATATACACCTACATATCTATGAGTATGCATGTGTATCCATTTATATATGCACGTGTATGTGTATGTGTGTGTGTGTGTGTGTGTGTGTGTGTGTGTGTGTGTGTGTGTGTGTGTGTGTGTGTGTGTGTATATATACATATGCATATTTATGCATAAACACAAACAAGCATGCATACACATGTAACTTTACAAAAAGTTACAGTATGAAAGAGGAGTACAAATCTTATAAAACTGCTAACAATTATTAGTTAATGGTTAGAGAATAAAAAGTACATATTACAGAGATGAGCAGTTAGTCTTAACCACTAAACCAAAAGAGAAAAGATATAAAGATATGAAGAAGAGACCAGATGGCACAATGCTTAAGGTCTTTACCTCCCATGCACAAGGTACAAGGTTTGATCCTGACCTCTGACCAATGACTGTTTGGAGTTTGCACGTTCTCCCTGTGTGTCAATGGGGTTTCTCCCATGTCCAAAACACACGCTGAGTGATTCCATCTCAAACTCACCAATGAATGGGGCTGTGGGCAGCAGCACAAACTCTACATGGTGCCCTACAGGGCGAAGAGTTGTACAGGCCAACCACTTTGGGCATCTACTGTGGTGCACAGTATCCTTAAGATAGGAGAACATGGATCACAGACTGTGCACCATGGCACAGATAGCCACTTGACAGTGTAAAATATAGCTCTAGATGATTCGGTCATGATGACTAATGTCGCCAAAATGGGCATGGGTACCCATGAGGACCCGACCCAGGGACCCTTGCTAAGGATGGAAGGGGTATATGTGCCCCTATTGGCCAGTGTGTGCCTGCCATAAAGCCCAGCAGCCCTGAGTCAATAAGCTACTGACCGGCCAGGTGTCTAGTTGCCCAGCCTGGATTACCTGGGATAGCTGTGTTGAGTGGAAGCTGGACATAAAACCAACCTACCTGCCAAACATGAACTTGAGAATTGCTATACTTAATGTCGGTTCACTGACAGGACGCCGCTTGTAAGTGGATGACATGATGATGACACGGAGGAGGCTGAACATCCTATGTATCCCAGAGATGAAATGGAAGGACAATGCAGCAAAGCCACTTGGCTTGAGATCCAGACTCTAATTCTCAGGAGAGGGACAGGCTAGAAATGGGGTAGGAACTGTGGTGAGACAGAGGTTTCAGAAGGCAAAGAGGGATATCATCAGAATTAATGACAGACTCATGGCAATCAGACTACAGTGTAATGAAGGGCCGTATTCATAAACTCAGCCTATGCCCCACAGCAGGGTTGTGATAGTGAGGAAAACAGTGCATTCAGACAGCAGTTTCAGGACCTACTAGATAAAGCAAAACAACATGAATTGGTGTTGATAATGGGTGATTTGAACGCACATATCGGGACAGACAGAACAGGATATGAGGACTTCCTGGGTCCACATGGGGGGGGCAACAGGAATAAAGAAGGAGAAGTCATTCTAGACTTCTGTCTGGCAAATGGCTTGATAGTAGCCAACACATGGTTCAGAAAGACAGACAGTCACAAGATCTCATACAAGAGTAGCCAACATGCAACTCAGGTAGACTTCCTCCTAGTAAGGAAAAGGCACTGGGGTAGAATCCATGATTGCAAAGTCAACCCCAGTGAAATAGTTGGCCAACATCATAAATCACTAGTTGCCACAATCAGCTGCAAGCAGTGGTCAGAGAAGGCTCTAAGGTCAACTAATCTTCAATAATTCAATCTTTTATGTACAATGGAATTTTATTTCACAAATGTGGCCCTAACTCAGTTGCAGTTTTGCTGTCTGGGTAAGATTTGGATTTAATTAAACAAGAAACTTTTTTACCTAATCAGATGGGCTTGAAGTTGAACTGCAAGTACAGGTAATGTGATCATCCAGTATCTGAAACAGCAGATATTTAAAGTCTTCAAACATAAAAAACATGAAAAATCACAGAAACCTTCCAGGCTCCTACTGAAACAGTTTTGATTTTTTTCAGGATCACTGAGGCCTTGTGTTTGTTATTAAGAATCTCAATAATTAAGCAAAGTAATGAATAGTACTTCACAATTTTAACAGTTATAACATTAAATGAAATACCATTTTCATCATACCACCTAGACAAAACAGTAAGGAATTAAAAAAAAGCACATATACGATCTTCTAAGGATACCAAATTTGCAGTCAAATGCAGAATGGAAATTTTGCTGCACAGACTAAGGAAAAAAATTCAAAACAATCTAAGCCCATCACATAGTCTAATGTAAACTCACTAGATATCCCAACTCATTTACAGATGTATCTCTTAATCATTGCATACATTCCCCTCTGTGTTCTACCTGTGATCTAATTTGCTATCCGACTGACACGAAAGCTATTTAACTGGCAGTTCTCAACAGTTCTGAGAATACCACAATGGAGGAGTTGTGTCAAAAATCTTGTGAATGATCACATGGGCTGTGACAAAGTAGCCACTATCAAAATAACCTCACTGACATTCTCACAGAAATAAAAAGGGCTGGTAAAACATGATCTACTGCAAAATCCAAAAAAAAAATCCATGCTGTGTCAAGTCAGTGTTACTGAAATCACTCAGAAGTTATTAATTTGTCACTAATGATTCCCTCCATGGCCCTACTAAGCAAACACAAGAGGCTAAGAGGCCAAACATTCAAGATGTACAATAAATTACCACCCATGGAGTTAGGTAACACATTAACTGACTTCAAAGATCTACAAACCAAATATTTTCTCAGAAATTAGTAATAATGCACAAAGGTAGAATACATAATCTCTGAATGCTACAAAATGAAATATCTTACTATATTATGAGGGCCTGCTGAGCTGGAAAAGTTAATCTTAGAAAATGCAGATTCCATTTCAGTGAGCAAAACTCACATTACACAGGATTATTTTTTGCAAAATAAAATATCTAGTCTCTACATAAAGTTAATATTAATAATTCCCCTAAATGTATTAGCCATATGTTCTATCTCAGCATCTTCTTTCTCTGTTTGATTATATGGATAAGAATCAATGGAATTGCAATTTTGGCATAATTAGAACCACCAATAACAACTGATTTTATGGATAATTCTGTCTGATTTGACTTCTTTACTTAAGTTTTTTAACATATTTACTAACTGGGTAAGTCCACTGGATGCAACTGTCCCTTCTTTTCAGAGGAAACCTGAAACTACTGCCTGAGTAAGTGACTTGACCAGTCACATGGCAGGCAAATGAAGGTGGAAATAATCAGACCATGTATCCCTGACTACAAACAGCAGCTCACAGGTTCATAGGCGAGTACTACCTGCCCTTGCAGGCCATTTTCATCCTAGCCATGTCCCTTTTGGTATTTGAATTAACCTATCCAATTTGGTGTTAGACTGTCCTTATCCATCCTATGGTCGATAATTATATATTACCCCTAATGAGAGTAACTGAGATCATACCATTAATAATTTGAGGGGACCCATGCATGGGATAAAGCATTTAAGCACTGCCTCTGTCCATCAGTGGTACAGGAGGCAGTCCTGGGGTACATTTTCTGTTTCCCATCCATAGATCAAAGTTGCTCTTGAACATGGACAAGAATGAGCTTTTGTTTTACATGGAGGAGGTGTCTGTTCCAGCACAACAGTTTCCTCTGTGAGATAAACCTGTCCCACCAAACTGTTCTGTTGATATTGCAGAAGTGGTTTATATTTTTTATTTTTATTTATTTTACATTTGTTGACCAGTCTATTCCAACTGGATATATGTCCATTTTCAGCAGAGGCCCGGAGAGAAAAGCTCCACTAACAGTTACTAGAAATATAGATACAGCACATTTTTTAAGGCTAGGCAATACAAGTTATTTAGACGATAGCTAAACATCAATATAATCAACAAAAGTTTTACAAGACAATGGTAAAAAATATATACAAGAGGTATAGACAAATACATACTATACTATAGAGAGCTTGCTAAGCAAGGACAAACTCTATAATACCTTCTATGATACTCTAAGCTAGTACCAGACTTTGTTACCCTATAGCTAATACATTCAGAGGTTAAGAGGAAAGAGTGCAAAGCACAGTAGTAGTGAGATAAGTTTAGAATAAGTATGAATGGAGGAAGTGATTAATCTGGGTTGGTGCATGGACATAGCCAGTTTTTTAAAGGTATTTTTTGAGTTGCTTCTTGAAGAGTGGTGTAGAGGAATGAGATGAAAGTTCTCTTGGGAGCAGGTTCCAAGTTTTCCCCATGGTGTTGGAGAACAGAGAGTCCCCAGCCTTATTGTAG
Organism: Protopterus annectens; assembly: GCF_019279795.1. Taxonomy (NCBI): domain Eukaryota; kingdom Metazoa; phylum Chordata; order Ceratodontiformes; family Protopteridae; genus Protopterus; species Protopterus annectens. Next base: position 1,327,455,894 of record NC_056741.1, on the reverse strand, counting down.
GACTTGTGTATTGATACTAGCAGTTTATTTGCTGAGTGTAGGGTAGATAGATTTATGTAGGGGGTAACCAAGCTAGTGAGTATAGGTGTGTTACTAGGATGACAGAGGATCTTGTGTGTGATAGTAAGTTGGTAAAAGATAAGTTGATTATGGAGTTCCAGCCAACCCAGTTGCTTTAGAGTGTGACAATGGTGGGTTCTAAATGGGGAAGTTGTGGCAAATCTGGCAATGTTGTTGTAAGAGGCTGTAAGTTTGTTGAGGATGCTTTTGGAAAGATTGGTATAAATGGGAGAGGCATAGAGGAGGGTAGAGATAAGATGGGTGTGGCCAACAGTAGTTCTAGCTGTAGGAGTAGTGAAGGATTTAATCCTATAAAGGGAGCCTAGCTTTTGTTCACTGATTTTATTGTGTTGTTGATGTGTGTGTCAAAGGTCAGATTGTTATCAATTGTTACTCCTAAGAGTTTGGTAGTTGGGTCAGGAGATATAGCAGTGCCATTACTGGATAACACTGTGAAGTCTATTTGTGTGGACATTTTTGTTGGATTAAAGAGCAATAATTTGTTTTTTGGGGGGTTCAGAAGTAGGCAGTGCTGTAGGAATCAGTCTTCCACAATGTTTAGTACCTTTTGGGTGAGGGACTGGAGTTCTGATAATGAAGTAGCAGAGCATGTTAATGTTGAATCATCTGCATATTGTACGCAGGTAGCTTGAGGAATTGTTAAGTTGAGGTCATTAATAAAAACTGAGAATAAGAGGGGGTTCAAAATAGAGCCCTGAGGGATACACCAAGGGTAACAGGAAGATGCTTGGATAGTGTATTATCCCACAGCACAGCTTGTTGACGGTTCACTAGGTAGGACTAGAACCATTTTAGTGCAAGTGTATCAAGAGAGAGAGATTTAAGTAGGTCAATAAGAAGATGATAGTTAACCATATCGAAAGCCTTTGAGAGGTCAATAAAAAGTGCAGAAGATAGAGTGTTGTTATTAAGATTTTTGTTGATCAAGTCAGAAAAGGATAAAAGGGCAGAGGTGGTACTATGGAATGGCCTAAATCCATGCTGGCAGCTAGCTAGTAAATTATTTTGGAGAAGGTGGTTGAGTAGTTGTTGGTGGATACATTTTTCCATTATTTTTGCTAAGGGAGAGAGTAAGGCTATATCCTTATACTGAGCATTTCTGATCCCACTTTACTTGTTTATGTGAAGTAATTCCATCAATATTGGGTTACAGGATACTTTGTATAAAATTTACCAAGTATAGTAAAAGCTCAGAGCCTCGATTCTCAGATAGAGTGTCTTCTGCGTGGAGACATGCGTGAATGGGCGTACCTTCATTGAAGGTTGTGCGTCAGGCCTGGCAAGCCGGTACGTAAAAATCAACTGCCAATCATTAGCAGACCGGAGTTCCGCTGTGGCGACCCCTAACCGGGAAAAGCCAAAAGACACAAACAAACAAGTAAAAGCTCACAGCCTTAATTCTCTATTAATTGTTAGACTTGAAGCTGTTAGGAATTATTTTATATTTTAAATTTCTGTACCTAGAAAGACATTTTTTAAGGTGTAACTTGAATCAATGTTTTTTGTTAAAACAGTATACAGTACATGCAGTGCTGTGATGAATTTTGTTGTTTGTAATGTCAATCATGAAAATACATTTTTCTCCCTGATGATATCTTAAAGGATTCATTTGACCATTATCCCTACAACAGCACAGGGAATAGCTTGGGAATGCATCCTTAGACTGTACTGGACATACTACCACACATGAAGCGTGTTCCCATCCAATGTTACACCAGAGTAAGTAACATCATTCAGGGATATACTAAATTTATTTCAGCTGTGGTTCAATGAACTGTTTACAAAAACCTTCTATTAGAACAAAACTGACCAAATAATAAGGAATGACAAAGATACAAATGCATCATGGCACTTAACTCACCAGATGCTGTGACATTTCTAGGAAAGCCCGCAAACACAAAACAAAACAAAAAATAAATAAATAAAAATAAATCAATAATAATAAAACAGGTAAAAGTATTGTTCTTATTATTCAATGGATGAGCACTTAATTAAGGATACAGCTTTGAACTGATTTAAGGCTACTTTGCTTTGCATTCTTTCAACCCGAAGGTGACTGAAACAGTGGTTAACCTGATACTCAGTAGGAGAAAGCATTCAGCATTCACTGTAATCTTAATTCAACTCCAATTTCAAGAGAGCAGAGGGAGTCATTTACAGGACTACCAACATATCTTTAAAAAGGTCTGTGTTTTTTCTTCCCAAATGCTTGTGGGGCACTGTGCTATGGACTCCACCAGTGACTATCCTTTACCACTTTGTATATTATAATAGATACTACATGCACTTAACTCATCTGTTCTGTGTCGTGACATTATGCAATTATGATCACCTTCATGATGCACTCAATTGTTTTCTGATTATGCAAACACTGTTGTATTGACGTCTGTGCATTTTAATCATCTGTGTTTTCACTAGCACCTAGTTCATGGCTGAAGTGTTCAAGGACCAGCCCACCCATATGGTTAACAAATACAAATAAATTCCTTTTGAGCAGTCTGCTATATGTATGTATGCCTTCAAATCATCCTTCACTTTCATTTTCTACCTCCAGTAAGGATGGACATGCCTTAAACTAAATTATTTGGCTTGGTGTAACCTTACATCACATGCTCACTGCTTTGTTTCTTTATAAAATGCAAAATGGCTTTAAGTTACCAAACCTTTATATTTCTTTCAACTACCTCTCAGACTCAGGCAAACTTAGCAGGCTGATCTGCTTTTCTAAAGCAACCCAACTCAAAGCAAGATATCTTTCAGCAGATAAAGTCACTCCCATATGATGTTCATCTGGCTAAATGTTGGAATATGTTGCCATTCGGCATACAGACATCTGTCACAAAAAGTATCATACTCGCATAGATAAACACATAACCTTTACGCCTGCCCTTAAGGCACAGCCAAGCATTAAACAGTGTACCCAATCAGCTTAGCTTATAGCAATTTAACTGAGCTGATGACACAGATCAGTTATAAACCCCCCTCCACCTCTACTCTGCTAATTCTTCCTCATTTTTCTTTCTCTCCTCTTCCTTCATGCTCCTCTTCCTCTGCTCCTGGCTTTCTTCCTTCCTTCCATTCTTTTACAAGTTCATAAGTACTAGCCTAGCTGCCCTTGTGAGCCATTTTAAGCCTAGCCAATTTCTCTTTCAATACTGAGAGTCAAACCCTGTATCACGTGTCTGTGAGGTAAACACTTTGACCATTATATCACCCCCCCCCCAAATCTCCTGTCTGCTTTAGCTACAAATCCTACTTTTAAACCTGTATCAATATTCTCAGATGTTGATAACCTTTTATAATACTGTGATATTCTTGTGTTTTATTCTTCTGACTTCAGTCGATCACTGTTTGATCTTGTCACCATACTGTCAATGATAGATACCTGAATACTCTTGTTTATCCCATTTTTCTACGTATTTGATACCTTAACTTACTGTGCTGGATGTATTTCAGTAGAGCTTTCCTCCCAAAGGGTCTAATGTGTACGGGTTATACCCAACTGGACCTTAATAATAAATAAAAGGTTGTTCACTGTAGTGTTTTTTCAATCTTTTGATCTATAATGAAAAACAGTTAGAATATCTGAGAGACCTGATAGCGTTTCATTCTGAAATGAATGCATACGATAGTGCTTCATTCTGAAATTAATGCATATTATGAAGGGCAGCAACCTTTATACAGTATTTCCCATCCAATGAATATACGTAATGGAAAAACTCTATTTTCAAGTTCCCACAAGTTATGGGTACACAGGCAGTTACGAGGCATGCAGTCCAGGAGACCATTAAAGGAGCGTAGCCCAAATTCCCAATTGCCCTAAAGCACTGTCTGGTTAAGTGACACTACAAAGTCACATAGAAGACAAATGACGGTGGAAAGTTTTAAAAGTTATTCGGCTGCATGGACTGTCGCATCTGAATAGCGAGTCCCGTTTTTAGAAGATGATGATTGGGACAGAGTGTAGCTGATGCAAAAGTAACTCTTGATTCATTACTTTGGCAGTGCTTTGCCCTATAAAATGTGCTCCTAGTAAGTTAATGGTTTTAGCTATGCAGTTCTGAATATGAACATCATACTTTAGGTCTTGATGAAAAGTTACTCCAAGCTACTTACATTAGGTACAACCTGAAGATAAGAAAATCTTCTATTCAGAATTGTCAATGACAAAGATGACCAAAGGCTTTGGTATATCTGCCTCGCATCCAAGAACCCTGTGTATCACAAAAAGCTGAGCTTCAGGATGAACAAATACAAAAAACAGAACAGAGATGTGAGAAGATGGCTGTCCCCAGCGTTAAGGTTGAGGACTGACTTCACTTCCTTGTAATTTGTGAAAAATGAAAAATAAAAGTAAGGAAGTGAAGTCAGTCATCTACCTTAACGCTGGGGACAGCTATCTGCTTGCATTTCTGTTGTGGCTTTTGTACCTATTCAGAACTTTAAAGATTGTAGACTTTTTATGGATGTTTATCCCTTGGAAAACAGCATGTATTTGGATTCTAAAATATTTTGTTGGATAGAAAAGTTTTCAAGCTTGACATTTAGAGAACAGTACTAAAGCTAGAGTTTTACAAATGTAACTGAAGTCTGGAGTTGTTCTTGCATGTTTTTAGATTTACGGCCATCTACGCACTGTACTAATATGACTCTAGGGATATCATTAACAGAAACTGAAAACATCAGGGTTCTGACACCAAATCCCAGAGGTCTCTATGAAACACATTCTTTAAGACTGAGCAGCTGCTTTCAATATGATACTTTTTGTTTGTTACCAAGATAACTGAAGAAAAAGTCAATGTCCCTTGGATGACTGACTATAACTTTGAGTATATTAACAAGCAATCTGTGGCTGCCAATATTAAATGGTTTTGAGAACTCAGAAAGGATAACTAGCAACCATTCCGCCTTTGTCAAGCTCAGTTCAAGTTACTGTTATGTCTATAAGGGTAGTGGCAGTGGCACAGTTTGTTCTGAACCCAACAGGATATTAAATTCATGAAGATGGAACAATAGCATCAGACTTTTTTCCAAGGAGCTTTGACAGAAAGTACAGAACCATAACTCTACTACCTGTTCCAGGAGCTTCTCTCTCTCTCTCTCTCTCTCTCTCTCTTAATATATTTCTTAACATCAAACCCCCCTCTTATCTATGCTATCAAGTTTGTGCATATTCATTCCTCTGGCACTGAGGAGCCCTAACACTGAGGTGACAGCGAACTGGCAGCATCATACAGGCAGACATTGAGCCATACTTCTCAACTCTTCAGAATTTTGCATAGTGTACAGATTTTTACCTCCCATTTTTGGTCTGTCTCTTTTAAAATGTGCGGGTTTTCTGACAAATCATTCAGCACTGCAGTCACTAAGTAATGACATTCATTTGAGATTCAGACTTCATGTCATTCATAAAATGTGTGTTAATACAAGGTCTGTCACTCTGGCAACTTTCTAATTTTATAATCACAGTTTTTAAAATATGCCCCTATTTTTGGGCTTTTGTCTCCCCCACACACACACACACACGCACACATTTACTTTTGGCTTTGTCCATGATGGCAAACAGATTGAGAGGTATGTATGGAAGTTCTTTGTGCCTTTGTCATCTCCTGAAGCAGATGATGAGGACATTTCTACCAGCCCTATCCTCATTCCTCAGTAGCTTACACTATGATTCACATCACTTTGAGGCTCTACAAGATTGAGTGTATGTGTGTGTGTGTGTGTGTGTGTGTGTGTATATATATATATATATATATATATATATATATATATATATAGTGTGTCTGTGTGTGTGTATGTATGTATGTGTATGTGTGTATATATATATATATATATATATATATATACATATATATATATACACACACACACGTGTGTGTGTGTGTGTGTGTGTGTGCGCATGTGCACGCTCTCATACACCTGCTAATAAGAACTATCATTACTAACTTGACAGTATCAAGTCTGCATCCTCTGGTCTTTCTGCTTTTCATTGTTTGTAGGTTCCAATTGCTGGTGAGAGACTGGAGCCACTCTCCAAGATGGACAAGTCAGCATCAGCTGCTCACTCACGTCCTCCTTGATCTCGATCCTCCAGTGCCTTAGCTGCTACTCAAACTCTAGTATCAGGGTCACAGTTATTATTCTGTAGCCTGACAGAGTTTCACATATCCTTCCTCCATGACATGGTAAAACTAAGGCTCATTTCTAGAAAAGAAGGACACAGCCTTCTTGTGATACTTTGGCTGAAAGAATACCAAAAGGGTAACAAGTCTGAAGGCACCTATCTGAAAAGTCTCGATGGTATGAAAAGACCAGTAAATAGGTGATCCGAAAAGAACAAAAAAAAAAAAAACTTGATCAACACATTTTGTGGAGTACTTTTTTTTCTGACAGTCTGCCCACTGTATGTCTAAAGATAACACTCATGAATAGGCGAGCCCAGAAGGGCCTACTTTGACTTAGCAAAGTTTAATGCATTACGCCCAAGCTACCACAGATGATATTACCAGTACAGCATTCCGCTATACTAAACTAGCCTCAGTTATAGCATATATTTTCTTTATGACCATCTGCAACCACATCCCCAGATGTGGGGGCTCTGCCTCCACACCCAGATCTCTAATTATACATTTGAAGTTGCACGGAATTGGAAAAAAAATGGGGATAAATGTATTGTCCTTTATTTCTTCTGAGTATGATCTCAGAGGTAGTATACTTACATTTGCACATCAGTATTGTTCAGTTTCCTTGCAAAAATGCTTTCAAACACTAATTATCTATTAACTGCAGTGATCATTTATCGTAGTAGGATATGGTCAGCAAGTCAGGCGTAGGTTAACATTAGCGTCAACAACATGGTAAGTCAGCTCAGAGCACAGCAACTTTATTCTCAAGAAATAACATTTCACCCAAATACAAATGTTCAAACATTCAGCTGTCATATGACCAAATACAGAGCTATAATGTTTGATTTCTTAGACAAGTCTGGTAGAAAGTTGTATATCAAGAGATTTTCATTTAAAGGCAGACAGAAATGTGTTATTTTGTCTGTGTTAAATGTATTGATCACTACAGCTAAAACAAAGGACCATACTGTGAAAATCGTTACAAAATTCCTCTGCAATGGTATCAGGTAAAGAGTTTGGTAGTGGACTTACGGTAACATTTTTGCCTGTTAACAAGCCTAACACCAGAAAAGATGTTTTAGGCATTCAACAGCAGTTTTACTACAGGTTAATAAAATAATGCTGTTTAGGATTGTGAAATAAAGTTCTGCAGATGTTTCATTCCAATTTAAACAGCTGTGAAGACTTCTGGAGTTTTGCAGTGCTGATATTTTTATTACAGTGCATCTCTTTCACATGTGGTGTTTCAAATGCCAAGTGTAATCCAATTGTGTGACTTAGCTTTTACTCTGCTTTCATCAACAAGGGTTAGACAGTCAACAATTATTAAGGAAAATGCATTAAACTGTGTACAACATCATGGAAAAGAAGCAAGGATTATTACTTTTTGAAATTAGTAATATTTTCATGAGTTTTTTTTGGGGGGAGCGGGAGAATTTTGGATTTGGATGGTTGTTGGTTGTCTCAAGCTCTTTCCTGCTGATCGCTTTACAAAGGCTGGCATGTGGTCACTGATGAACACAGAACCCACTGGTTTTAACATGAAAGGAATAGATGTAAGTGTTTAGTCAACAGCTGATTCTTTGTTGGCTGGTTTATAAATCGTTGTGGTAAAATCAAATGAGTGACTCCACAGGCAGCTTACAGCTGCGTATGGATCTTTGTTTTATGCTCAATATGTGCTGATGTTCCTTGTATGAAAGTTTCTAGCTTTATGAAGGAGGCAAGTTACTGGAAGGGTAAAACTGTCAAAAATAGAAATGTTATGTATAATCCTGCTGTTTTAATAGTTCTACTACCAATGCATTTAGAAATGCACAAAGCTATCAATGCATTTTATAGATGACAGTGACTAATGATTGAAAGTACGTTATATTTTTGAAAGACCTGCAGTTTGCAGCATTACATTCTGCTGAAGAGTCTTCTGTAGTACATTTTTCTTTTGTTGATTTGTCTTTTTGCTTATTGAGATTAATTTTTAGTGCTGTTGGGTGACTATGGAGTAATTATATGTTAGTCAGTAAAGCATGAGAGTGAGGCCCCCACATACTATGGGTATCAGGGGGCAAAGACCCCATAGAAATATGCATTCTTTGATGTAATGTTTTATTTTTAAGAGTTTTGGTTTGTATCATGTGTATTTTCAGGTCCATGAATCAGACGTGTTGCTGGTGTTGTGTTAATGTACTTGTGCTTAATCTCAAGAAAATAATTTTGGACCCACTTACACAGCACAGGGGGATGAAGCTCTGACTAAGACCTAAGATCAATAAGCATCTCAGGCAACAGAGGAACTAATCTGGCCCATTGTGGTGCCAAAACCTAATGGAAAGAGAAACAGGAGTGTATACCAAGCTGTACTAGAGACAAAGGACATGCTTGGCTCTGCCAAGCTGCATCTGCATTGAAGCCTTTTGAGAAAGGGACAAGTGCTATCATCAGCTGCTTGGGGAGGGGTTAAGTGATAAATGAATGAACCCCTTATGGTTGCCTGGAAGATGACAATAGTACAAAATGCTCTTGATCTAGTGATAAAGAAGAATACATGACACTGGCACTGGTTAGAAAGTTAAAAGGCGCAGAAGCCAATAAAAAAGATACAAAAAAAAAAGCAAGAAATCAGTTTAGGAAAGTACAGTTGTGTACACTTACCATAAATGTAGATGTTCGAGTGTCACTCTTCTCCAGTCTTTCTTGCCGTGTGGTGATAGCAGTTCGCAAGTACCAGTCGGCCGACTCCTGACAATTATTTCTAAACAAACTTCAGTCCGAAGACTTTCTTCTCCTACTCAAAGCTAAGTACCCCATTGGGGAAATTTTTTTCTTGCACCAGTCCGATGTCAGAAAAAGTTAATAATTGTATTTCATGTGGGAAGCAAATACCTCAGGATTTTCATTCTTACTGTAGTCCTTGCTTAGGCCCTGACCACGACGTAGCTAGTTGTCGGTTTTGTGCTAGATTCAATCAACGTACTATTAAACGAAGGTACGATTTTGCATTTCATTACTTCGGTAGGCGTTTTAATTACAAAATGTCGTCGGATACGGTTCTGGCTACCGGAGTTCACAAACGACGCAAGGACAAAGACAGGCCTCTGAGGTCCAAATCGGACGATATCGCACAAGCAGAGCCAGCTTCAGGTTCGGCTGTCGTCAGTGAGGTGCTTTTGCAGCCCCTGTCGTCGGCCATTTCGGAACCGATAGCCGAAACGGACTCCCACGAGGAGCCAACTAGGCCTTTGAATATTTCTGTTGCAGGACCTTCGGACAATGCTCCTTTGGATGGGTCCGGAGCCGCTGTGCAGGTACCGGCTTCCGAAGGGGTTTTCAGGCCTACTCAGCTTCTAATAAAGGCAAAGCCAAAGACAAAGGCAAAGACTCCTTCCAAATCAAAGACTGCAGCCCAGGCCTCTTCTGATCTGGCTCCCAAGTCTCAGAAACAGTTACTTAAGATGGCGGAGGACTTACTTACTATGATTAGGGGTTCACATCCCCCTCCAGATAAAAGGCCAAGGCAGGAAGTTTATTATGACTCCTCTGATCAGGCTTCTGTTTCTTCAGTTTCTTCTTCTGACCAGGAATATTCTTTCCCTCCTTATGAGGATTCTGATGCTGAGGAATCCATTCCTTCAGCTTCTCCCCCTGAGGATTTCTCTTTTGGGGAAACTTTGCATGAAATGAGGGAACATTTCCACTGGGAAGGACAGGAGTATTCAGAATCTAAGAAAAGACTAAGGGATTTTCTTCTTCTTCCCCAGCATAGACCCCTGGCTATTCCTCCTATTTTAGATATTGTGGATGATGCTTTTTCGGAGGCTATCTTAACTCCTGTTTCTTTTCCTCCAGCTCCTGTTAAGCCAGACAGATACTATAGGGTTCCTGATTCCCACCAGTTTTTATACAAGAACCCTACTGCAGACCCTGAAACCATTTCTCAGGGTCCTAAGGGCGTAAAGGCTGCTTATGCTAAAAACCCCATTCCCACTGAGAAGGATTCCAGATCTTTAGAAAGATGGGGCAAAAAAGTGTACACTTCTGCTACTTTATCTATTAGGGCTTTAAACTGTCAGTTTCATATGCTGAAATACCAGCAATTTCTCCTGTCTGTTCTAAAACAGAAGCTAACTTCCATTTCCACCTGTGCAGATGATAAGGAGTTACATGACTTAATGCATGCCACTGAACAAGTTGGGAAGCATGGTTTACATTGTGGATTTGATGCCTTAGAGGCTTCTTGTAGGGATGCTGCCTCTGGCACAGTAATTAGAAGGCATGCTTGGTTAAAGGAACAAAATTTGCCAGATCAAGTAAAGGCTAAATTATTGGATGCTCCTGTTCAGCATAATGTTTTGTTTGGATCTAAAGCTGAAGAGGTGATTAAAAAGATGGAGGACAAGGCAAAATCCATGCAAACAGTTAAAGATTTCTTACAAGTACAGCCACCCAGATTTAGTAGGAATTGGCCTACAAAAAAGTTGGTCCTTTCCCAATTCAGACAGGCCTCAGAGGGGTAGATACAGACGCTCCCGAGGAAGGCCTCAAACGCAAGCCTCTTATAGACCAAGACAGTGGACTGCTTCCACCCCTAGGGGGGAGAGGACAGGTCGCAAACTCATAGGAAACAGACTCAATGACTCCCTCTGTTGGGCTGCAGGAACTTCTTGCCTGGAAGCCCCTCTCGGAGGAAAACTTTCTCTTTTTCATCTAAATTGGACTCATATAACCCAAGACAAGTGGGTTCTGGATGTAGTTTCAAGAGGTTACAAATTCCATTTTCATACCCTACCAAGGCCAAGCGGATGGCCAGATCTTCCAAAACATCAATGGTCAGAGGCCTTAAACCAGGTGGAAGCTCTCTTGGCTATGAAAGCCATAGAACTAGTTCCACTTTCAGAAATGGGACAAGGTTTTTACTCAAGGCTCTTTCTAGTCCCCAGGAAGCAAAATTCATGGAGACCCATTCTGGATCTGTCAGTCTTGAACACTTTTCTAGAGGTACCAAAATTCAAGATGCTTACTCTGCAGCAGCTACTTCCAATGCTGACCAGAAATGCATGGATGGTGACTTTGGATTTAAAGGAGGCATATTTACACATTCCCATCAGGCAGGAACGCAGAAAATACCTCAGGTTCAAGGCCGGATCGAGGCACTATCAATTCTCTGCGCTGCCCTTTGGATTGTCTACTGCGCCCAGGGTCTTTACCAAATGCCTGGCTCCAGTAGTAGCTTATTGCAGACTCAAGGGAATTCAAATTTACCCTTATCTGGACAACTGTCTTATTCATGCAGACAGCAAGGATGTCTTACTTCAGCATCTAGAGTTTGTTCAGAATCTTCTCAAGTTCCTGGGATTCACTGTAAACATAAAAAAGTCAAACTTAACACCCTCACAACAGATAATTTTTCTGGGCGCTTCTCTAAACACAACAACCCAGATGGCATTTCTGACATACGAAAAACAATTACAGCTGGCCTCAACTTTCAAAACCTTGGCAACGTTAACTCAGCTATCTGCAAGGAGATTCCTGCAGGCTTTGGGTTACATGGCCTCCTGCATCCTTCTCGTACCATGTGCCAGACTACATATGAGGAAAATACAGTGGTACCTAAAAAGTGTATGGTCTCAGCATTGCCACAGTTTAGACATACTGATCTCCGTCCTACCTTGTCTTCAAAAGGAATTCCTTTGGTGGTCCAAGGCATGTACTCTGAACAAAGGAAAACCCTTCTGTCTGCCTCCGGCCACTCAGATACTGACCACGGACGCCTCAGATTATGCATGGGGAGCCCATTTTCAGGGCAACTGTCTGCAGGGTCTTTGGACAAAGGATCAGAAGCACCTGCATATCAATTTAAAGGAAATGTTAGCCGTACAGAAAGCTCTATTGGCCTTCAGGAACCTGCTACAACCAGGACAACTACTGAAACGGACAGACAACACCACAGTTATGTGGTACATAAACAAGCAAGGGGGATCTCATTCCTATCCCCTTTACAGACTAGCCATGGATCTTTGGAACATAGCTCTAACTTGCAATCTGGACATTCAAGCACAGTTTCTACCAAGGAAGCAAAACTTCCTGGCAGACAGTCTGAGCAGAAATCTTTCGGACCCACACGAATGGATGCTGGACACCGAAATATTCAAGATGATTACTGCAGTCTGGGGATGTCCTCACATAGACCTCTTTGCATCCCACCTCAATCATCAACTACAGATTTTTTGCACCAGGACTTTCCACGAAAAGGACAAGCCCAAGATGATAATCTTGCTGGCCCCAAATTGGCCTCGACAGTTTTGGTACCCAACACTGAAAAACCTTTGTCTGGAGCCCCCTTGGGTTTTACCACAGACTCCGAACCTTCTGTCCCAACACCAGGGTCAGGTTCTACACTCCCATGTCAAAACTCTCAGCCTGGCGGCCTGGTTAATCCAGGGTCTTTGATTCATTCTCTCCTACCCAAGCAGGTTATGGATGTCATTTTAGAAGCCAGATGTCCTAGCACTAGAAAATCGTATGCAGGAAAATGGAAAAGATTTTGTTCCTGGATGCAGGCTCAGGATTCTGATCCTGTTATTCCTAACATTCCTCAGATTTTACTTTACCTGACAGACCTCTTACATAAGGGTCTCTCTTTCTCTTCCATAAAGATTCATGCCTCTGCTATTTCTGCGCATTATAATACAGACCCTCAAATCTTTTCCCACCAGCTCATGAGACAGTTTCTCAGAGGAGCTAAGAACTTAAGGCCCCCTAGACCTCCTCCCATTCCTGCTTGGGATCTCAACTATGTTTTGGAAAACTCACCTTACCTCCTTTTGAGCCTGCTGCCACATCTGACATCAAGTTTTTATCTTGGAAGACAGCCATCCTGTTAGCTCTGACCTCTGCCAGGAGAGTTTCGGAGTTGCAAGCTCTCATGGCTGTGGAACCTTATATTATTTTTCATCAAGACAGGGTGTCTTTAAGGACTAATCCTACTTTCATGCCTAAGGTGGTTTCCAAAGTGGCTTTAAATCAAACTATTCACTTGCCTACTTTTTTCCCCACTCCTCAAAATAAAGGGGAAAGGATCTTACATTCCTTGGACGTACACAGACAACTACGTTTTTACCTGGACAGAACCAAGGACATCAGGAAATCAGAGCAATTGTTTGTTTCTTATGCTTCAAGTTCCCAAGGTAAAGCCATTTCAAAACAGACCATTTCTAAATGGATTGCTCATGGAATCAGAATTTGCTATTCACACCATGGAAAGCAAATCCCAGGGAGTATAAGGACTCAGTCTACCAGAGCTGCTGCCACTTCTGCTGCCTTCCTCAGAGGAGTTCCTACCAAAGACATTTTGGAAGCTGCAACTTGGAGTTCAGTGCATACTTTTTCCAAGCACTACAATCTACCTCTCTACTCTATGTCTTGGGCAGGCTTTGCTTCTGCAGTCTTGCAGGGTCTTATAGCCGCCCCCTCTACTTTATGACCACCTCCCTTTCTTTCTGCTTTGGGATTCTACCCTACAGTCATGACTGCAACAGTGAAACACGATGAACATAATACAGTTGTGTACACTTAACATAAATGTAGATGTTCGAGTGTCTTCACTGTTGCAGTCTGGGTTTCCCTCCCTCCTGTCCCCTCTTATTTTTTCTTTTGTGTGGTTCCCTTTTTCACCCTTCTTCTGAGGTGTATTTGCAAAGGGTATGGGACCTTTCTCATTTTGGAACTACTGACATCTGGGGCAAGAAAAACTGGAGAACATGGTGTCGGCTGTCAGCTTTGTACACCTGGTGCTCTGATGTCAGGGAGCATGGCTGAACAGCCGACGCCGGACCCAGACTTTGGGATTCTGGCCGACCGAGGACTGCCTGCCGGCAGGGGAGAACCCTACAGTCATGACTGCAACAGTGAAACACGATGAACATCGGTGGTAGATTAACTGTGCATTTACAGAAATGTATCAACAATCTCAGTTACACTTTGAGGCCAAATACGCAGTATGCTTAGAATTTAAGAAGTATGTTTATTACATTAGCATTGTATTTAAATCTACCATTTACTGCCCACATGCTTTAATTTACATTTATTTCCTTTGTTGACTGGGATATATCACCTGAATCATGTTAAAGCCTCTTTTCAGCAGCAGCATAGGGAGAAAAGCTCCAACACTGAAAAAAAAAGCAAAATATAATATATTTTATACATTAGTGCAGTAAAATAGAGTAGTGCAACTAATGCTCTCATCATGAAGTACAACAATGATATAGTACAGTATACAGAGTTAACGGAGATTCTTATGCTGTTTAAACTGGTGGAGCAGTACAATCTAGTAGTTTGACGCAAGAACGAAAGAGTCTAGCAAATATATTAAAATATATCAGAAATTCAGTAAACAACCTGTTGATAAACGTATACTGCTGCACAACACACACAAAGGCAGTAGCAACAAGGAAAATAACAGCAGTTATATGAAGTATAGCTCCAAACCACATAAACTGTTTATCCAAAAATCTTTAATATTCGGTAAGCGCTTTCACCACCGTCCGTGGCTTCATCAGACCATATACATACGTAAATACATATAAAACCATTTAAAAGCTCTTTATATAACTCATTAACTTCAAATAAGTTCCAAAGCCAATCAGATTATAGAAAAAACTCCCCTATACTTATCACATCACTGCATTAATGTAATATATTCCTAAACTTTAAAAACAATCTCATATGTTACTTCATCAGCACTTATAAAATAATAAAAGAGTAGAACATGCCCTATATAAATAACATTATAAGTAATTAATATGACATTTAAAATGAACATATTGCATTCATCATTAACATCGCCAACATTCACGCACTGCTTAAGTAAGGTCTGTTCCATTAACACTTGCTACATTCATTGCACCAATTTAAAACCTTTGTAGCTTTTATAAAACTTATGTAAAGCAAACTTGTATTACCATACTGTTGATTATTCCTTGTATACAAGAAAAGCGTTCATCAGGTGGGGTTGCAATCACAGTTATAATCAATTAATATAAACATAGTACCTTTTTCACTAGATTGCATATCCCAACTAGACGAAGCTTATCTAGTCCCCATAATCCATCCACAGGGTAGATAACATGGTATAAGTGTATTTCATCTTCTTAACTCCTGCCAGTGTCCCTATATTTTTATTTTTGTTTATGCTTCTACGATAATGCTCCACCTCCTTCTGTAATGCTTCTGCACAAACTCAGAAACTTCATTATACTTAGTGTATGCTACCAAACCTTATCCTTAAACTCGTGCTCTCTTTTCTTTTTAGAAAGTCTTCTACGTATGTTAACAGCACTGATGCGCATGCTCAAAGGCATCATTGTGCCGAACGTAAAATGCAGGGCTTATTTTTAAACCCCCTTATTAATCCACAGGCTACATGGCTACTAAATGCATGGCTATCATTCCAATTTAATGTACTGTCTTCCACAATCACTTTATCCCCATTCAGGATTACATACAGACCCCTTGGTTCTACATATGCAATCTATCTAATAGCTACATTTGTTTGTACAATGTACATTCTTTCTATAAGCATAATAACCCTATCCTAACATGCTAAAAATGTCCCAGGAGAATATAGACCTACGATTCCTGTATAAATATATCATATACCAAACACGTAACTCAGGGGTGTTCATACAGGTATTATTATAACGGAAATTCCATATAAAAAATCTTTATAAAAACTATTTATATGAAATAACATTCAGGGATTATTTGTCTACATCCTATTCTTATACATTACAGATTGTCCAAGATGGAGTGAATATGACACAACTCCATATGCTAATGTATAATAATATTATAACATCATTATAACAACATGTTATAATATTATTATTATGCATTAGCATATGGAGTTGTGTCATATTCACTCCCTGAATGTTATTATTTCATATAAATAGTTTTTAATAAAGATTTTATATGGAATTTCCATTATAATAATACCTGTATGAACACCCCTGAGTTACGTGTTTGGTATATGATATATTGTATAAGCTTCTGATAGCCATGAATTTAGCAGTCATGTAGCCTGTGGATTAATAAGGGGGTTTAAAAATAAGCCCTGCATTTTACGTTCGGCACAATGATGCCTTTGAGCATGCGCATCAGCGCTGTTAACATACGTAGAAGACTTTCTAAAAAGAAAAGGGAGCACGAGTTTAAGGATAAGGTTTGGTAGCATACGCTAAGTATAATGAAGCTTCTGAGTTTGTGCAGAAGCATTACAGAAGGAGGTGGAGCATTATCGTAGAAGCATAAACAAAAATAAAAATATAGGGACACTGGCAGGAGTTAAGAAGATGAAATACACTTATATCATGTTATCTACCCTGTGGATGGATTATGGGGACTAGATAAGCTTCGCCTAGATGGGATATGCAATCTAGTGAAAAAGGTACTACGTTTATATTAATTGATTATAACTGTGATTGCAACCCCACCTGATGAACGCTTTTGTTGTATACAAGGAATAATCAACAGTATGGTAATACAAGTTTGCTTTACATAAGTTTTATAAAAGCTACAAAAGTTTTAAATTGGTGCAATAAATGTAGTAAGTGTTAATGGAACAGACCTTACTTAAGCAGTGTGTGAATATTGGCGATGTTAATGATGAATGCAATATGTTCATTTTAAATGTCATATGAATTACTTATAATGTTATTTATATAGGACATGTTCTACGCTTTTATTATTTTATAAGTGCTGATTAATAGTAACATATAAGACTGTTTTTAAAGTTTAGGAATATATTACATTAATGCAGTGACGTGATAAGTATAGGGGCATTTTTTCTATAATCTGTTTGGCTTTGGAGCTTATTTGAAGTTAATGAGTTATATAAAGAGCTTTTAAACAGTTTTATATGTATTTATGTATGTATATGGTCTGATGAAGCCACGGACATTGGTGAAAGTGCTTATCGAATATTAAAGATTTTTGGATATACAGTTTATGTGGTTTGGGGCTATACTTTGTATAACTGCTGTTATTTTCCTTGATATTAAAATATATATCCCTTCAGTGGAGATGGGAAACTGTATGTTAGTAGAAAAAAGGGAGAGACCATGTTAGTGATAACAGGGTTAGAGTGAGGATGACACCCAGAGCAGAGTGGGTACACAAAATAAGAGTTATGAAAAATGGTAGCAGGAGGATAAAGCCCCACATGTGGCACTAACAACCCAAGTTTAATTAGTAGCTTGGGTGCTTGTAGGAACTGGCCAGGCAGAATGGGAGTGAATAGCCACTGCCAGCGAACCTATCCTAGGTGAGAGATGTGGTTCTTGCTCCTCAAATGGAGGACACCTAGCAGAAGCATTAGGTGTTAAATCCAACGGAGTCTGAACCTATTTTACCAACTCTAAGTGCATTTGCAGTGTAAGTTAAGGAGAATTCTGAGTGCAAAGGTATGCTTTCCCTTAGGAGACCTGAACAGCAGAGCTTGGAAGAGCTACTAAAGAGAGTGCTTGTATTGGGAGAGATTAAGCTGTACTGCAGGACCATCAAGCTAAACCACTCCTTACTATATGACTCTGATGAGGAAAGTGAAGGTTGAATGGGGTTGCCAGACAGTAGCAAATGGCCACAGGGCTCTCACCTAACCAGGGAATACCTGGGTCTCACCTTCTGGAATGAATGGGCCAAATGAGTTCAGGGAGAGAGGCTGTCTGGTGAGGTCTGCTAAAGAGGAAAAAAATGCTAGCAAGAGATGATAGAGAGGTAATCTGCATAGACAGAGGAGTGTGCTAACAGGAGAGGCCCAGGGCCAGATACAGTACGCCCCAGTACCTAACTTCTGGCTTAAAGTATTAACCTCTTTATACAAAGATTTAGCTCTAAGAACTACTTACATGCACATATATACAGTATTCCACACTATGAAGGAGCTATGGGCCTCTTTGAAACTGATTACATGTATATAGATCTGCAGTCACAGGACTGCATACATATCTGCTGACCTCATCAGATCCAAATATAGTGGAAGTTTTAAAACATGAGGATAGGATGTCTTTTTTTTCAATAATATTTCTTTATTTATTTTTCACAGTATACAAATTAATATACAAAGGTGATATTAGATCATAACTACATCAAAACAGTTAAACATATTTACACTATTTACATGAATGTTTTCATAGTTTAATATTAAAAGACTGGTTAACTTCATATATTTCTTCTGAATGATATATCCAGGGTTAGTAACAACATCTCAGTTTATGACTACATAATGTTGCGGTGATTCTTGTGTATGTTGTATTGTATCTTACATTTAGTGGTTTATGTAAGTATAATATTGAAAATCTGTTCCCAGAGTTTAAAAATATTGGGATTTTTGGTTTGCTTGTTTATTATGTATTTATGTGCTACTATATGTTTTATCGCTAAGATCCTGAAATTCTCCCAGGAGTTCTTGTACGGGTTAAGCCAGTTGGTAGCTATGTAGAGTTTCATTAATAGGAAAATATTAATAAGAATGATTATTTGGTTTTTGGATAGATTATTTGGGGGGAATATGTAATATCATAAATTCCCAAGTGAGCGTTGATGTTTGATAGCCCATTTTTTTGCAGTTGTAGTTTCAGGGAGTTCCAAAGTTTGAATACACATTTACAGCTCCAGAACATATGAAAAAGGTCAGCAGTTTTATCTTTACAATGTGGGCAAGTTGGAGAATTTTTAGAGTTAAATTTAAGCAAGCTAAGGCGTGTGTAATATGCGTTAATATCATGAGTTGAGTGAATGCTAACTTTTGAAGGGATATGGATTTTACTGTTAGGTTAATTGCTTGGGCTAGTTTGCGATTCTCAATAGAGGGTATTTTTTCTTTCCAATAGTCAGATATGAGTATATGATCTTGAAATTTCATGTCTTTTATCAATTTGTATGAGCATGCTGTATATTTTTTGTTTAGTAAAAAGAGTTTTCCATAGTAATTTACATTTCATTATGTCTTCTTTATTGATGTTGATATCATGAAAGGGTTTACATCTAGATCAAGAGAGGTCATTGTGCCCCTGTACTCATCACTTATCAGGCCCATAATTGAATACAATGCCCCATTTAGGATGTACCTTACCCGACACCTGCAGCAACTGGAAAGACCCCAAAAGTACCTCACCAAGAGGATCAAGGGGCTCAAACAGATGCCCTATGCAGTTCGGCTAAAGAAACTCCAGCTCTACTCAGTTGCGTACCGCCTACTCAGAGGCGTTCTGTGTCTGACGTATAAAGCCATGTCCAACTCAGAATTAATGGACATGCTTCACCTCAGGAAATCCAAATCCCTTAGAGCTACACGTTCCAGGGACTTGAACCTCAGCACAGAAATAAATAGGACATGCTGGAGGGACAGATTCATACCCCAGAGGCTCCCCTCACTCTGGAACAAAATCCCAATCCATGTTAGGCAGAGCCCCTCACTGACCCTCTTCAAGAGAAGTCTTGACGAGTGGATGGGAGATCATAAGTTTACCCCTGGGATCTCTTCTGTGTCCCTGCTTGACAGAGGTACAGTAAACTAACCTTAAAAGGGCTACCTTCTGTGACCTACTATACAGATGCAAAGTCAACTAATCTAAAAGGGTGGCGAAAGCCAAACACACTCTGGCTAGGCTTATAAATGCCCTAGGGCAGATAGCCTAGTATCAACCTATGAACCTATGAAGATAGCTTATACACATTTATATGATTTGGGAAGGTTCATTTGACTTCTTATTTCATGTATAGGACAGTTTAAGTATGGGTACATATCTTGTAAGGTTATGTTTATTATATGTGGGAAACGTTTTAAGTCTAACATCTGGTTATTTATTTTAAAGTTGGGGTTTTTATGTATGGGTTGTAAAATCATCATGGGTTGAAGCAAGTTTACTGATTTAAAAAGTTTTTGTATTAGTGCTACAGAATATTTAAGGGGTTCCATTAGATTATATGATTTGATAATATTGTTGTTTAGAAATGGCAATGCTTTGGGATTTATATCCAGACTTTTGGTATGTTTAAAATATATTCTTACCCAGTGTGGACACCAAGTTTTATCTGATGTATTGTAGTTTGCAATTCTTAAGATTCTATTGGCGTTTATACTTAAATAGTAGCTTTCAAAATTTGGTAAATCTAATCCACCTTTGTTTTTAGGGGTCATCAGCTTATCATATGAAATTCTACTCCTTTTAGGTTCCTATATAAATTTAGCAAATTCAGAGTGAATCTGCTTAAAGAATTTCTTGGGTATGATTAGCTGGGAGGACATGAAGATGTATAATAGCCTGGGTAAGATATTCATTTTTATAATCGAGACTTTGGCTAATGGTGGTAGTTTCAGATTTTTCCATCTATTTAGGTCAAGTAGGATGTGGTTCCATTTTTGTTTAATATTATTAAAATAAAAATCTTTGTTATCCGTGGAGAATGTAATCCCTAAATATTTAATGATTTCTTCCGTTTTTACTTGTCCTATCAATGGTAAAAGTGAGAAAGGTTTAGGGGTTTTAAAGGGAAGATGTTAGTTTTCTTGAGGTTTATTTTGTAGTCTGATATTGTGGCAAAGTCTTCAATAGCAGATATTATTTTCTTTATGTCCGTAGTTGGCGTTGTACAATAAATGTGAGGATAGGATGTCTAAGATGACCTCTCTGTTTAGCTTAGCAGAAGCATTCCAGTGTCAGGCTGGAATGGAAATCAAACCAGAAGTAGACAAAAATCAGACAGCAACTGAATGTGCCAAAACAATAACAAAAGAAAGTATATTAGGAGAAGGATCAGATGAGAAGGAAAGTAATGTTGAAAAGCCATAAATACAGTGGCAAGTGCAGAGATTGCTTGAAACAACCCCATGTTGATCAGGACTCAATGCAAGCGTGATTAAGAGAGGTGACATGAAGCCAAGGGATGAAAGGTTAATAATGGCAGCCCAGGATAGTGGATGATATACACGTTGATTTGCAAAGTCCATTGAACATGTGGAAGAAGCAGACAAATTTATGTTATGTAAAAAACAATGGCAACTTACAGATCTTGTTGCTGGGTGTGATACATTCATGGCAGAGGGCCTGTACACTGAAAGGCGCAACAATGTGTCAAGACTGTTGCACTGTGGATTGTGCAAACACTACAGTTTAGAAGTAGTTGAGAAGCACTGGAAACTTAAACCACAAAGCAATACAGAGAATGATGAAGTGTACGTCACATGGGATCACCTATTACCAACAGTTCAAAAAGCAGATGCGAGAAAACCAGACATAGTAGTCCATGAAAAAAAGACAAAAGTAGTATTGATCAGTGAAATTCCTACAGCTAACGATTACAGTGTCTGATGTACAGAGAGCCACATAGTCAAAAAATATCAGGATCTGCAGGCAGAAACAACAAGAACGTAGAAGAGAGATACCCAGACGGTTCCAATAGTAGTAGGTGGAAAGGGTCTAATAAAAAAGAATCTACAGCTGTATTTAGATATGCTACTTATACATCTAAATCCATATGATTTGCAGAAGGAGTCAGTTCTGGGCACATTGCAGGTGCTGAGAAAAGCACTTTTAGCTAACATCAAAGAGTGAAACAAAACTCATTTTTAGAATTGTAATTATACTCTGGCTTAAGAATGGTTTCCATTCCCATCATGGTAACAGAAACACAAAAGTACTGGAGAAAGTAAACTGAGAGAATCATGATAAGAGAAAAGGGTATGTAGACAGGGGTCCAGGGAAGTAAATAGTGTGGGAAGAAATAGCCAGGGAATTGTTATAGCTAGGCTTGTATAGGAAACAAAAAATGGACCAGCAAACAAGGCACGTTGAAATAATGAAAAATACTTTAATAAAAGTATTAGGTTCTATTAAACAGACTGGTTTCGGCAAATACTTTACAGAGCCTTCTTCAGTGTTTGAATAAGATACAAAAAAGATAATAACCAAATAATATATAATAACCAGATAATATATAAAATGAATGCCTTGTATAAACATTCTTTAAATCATCATAATGCATGTTTCAGTTTTATCATTATAGATAAAATTTTGAGCTCTAGAAACAACAAATTAGGTTGGCATGACTTATTGAATTCAATGGAGAAAAAATGGATTATCAAACTTGGTGGGCTCTTTAAGCCTGGTCTCAATGAACATTTGTAATGAATCACATGACTCAATGAATTTCTTATAAATAGGTTCTTTTTTGTATCTTATTCAAACATTGAAGAAGGCTCTGTAAAGTATTTACCGGTCTGTTTAATAGAACCTAATACTTTTATTAAAGTATTTTTCACTATTTCAACCTGCCTTGTTTGCTGGTCCATTTTTTGTTTTGTGTACTTTCCCTTTAGGACCCTGCAGCTGCCGTACTCACAGAGGCTGCTTCATTTTAGGCTTCTATAGGCCCTAGGGCTGATAGCCCAGTACCAACCTATGAACCTATGAGAGATGGTGTTCTATTGGTAACAATGAAATGAGGCTGGTTATCACATTTTGAGAAACTGTGGCCCAACAACATAAGCAAGAACAACTTTTACTGTTTATTAAGCAATTCTTTATGTGTTTACTAAAAGATTTTATATTAACCTCGGTCCTAATTTCTAATGGCACATAATTCCATAGACTGGATATGGGGATGCACCATAGTGGCTGTGAGATCTGAATGTAGGTAGAAGGTGGTTTTGTTCAGATCTTAATTAGATGTCACTTGTGAACATGCACTAGTGAAACCCTTTAGTTTTCAAAACAAGCCTGTGCAAACACAGCACTTATTACTCATTGTTATTGGTACTCTTGGTAGAATAACGTACTTTTATAGTTTATAGTACTTGAAGGCTTTTTTCAATGCATGTTGTTCAATGAAAATACTACCAATGATTAGCCTCATACCCAGACTTTTTTTTAACATAAAACAGTACACCTTCTGCAACTTTGTGTAGTTTACCACCACAGAAAAAGACACAAGTCTATTTCATTATCCAGAATGTAATGTTTCAGCCAGGGTAAAGTATCAGCAGAGTAATAATAAACCCAGCAAAGACCTTACAGATTTTCTGGCAATTTATTTGGGCAATGTTAACTGGAGTTGTTTCATTCCAGGTCTGTGAAGCACAAAATGATCTTGGGCAGACTGATGGCTGGGAGGACACTGCTGTTATCTCACCTGACTGTGTTACAAGTGTTGGTATTACAGTAATTCGCTGTTGCCCTTCTTTGTAAATGGTCTTAAAATTTCGGGAAGTGTTTGGGTTTTAATGCCATAGGTGTTAGTGGTGTGGGTGTCTCTTCTGAGTTCAGTGCATGTATATGCTGCTGACGTTTGTGAAATGCGTCAAAATATGTAAGTGCTAATAGTACTGAATTGAATAATGCTCTGTGTGTGAGTGTGTGTGAGCGTGTGTGCGCACGTGTGTGTACTCACATAATTATGTGAATTACTATTGGTAAAGCATGCGGCTGTAAAGCACTCATCGACATTAAAAATACTTGAAGTGTCAGGGAAATCAACTTAAAATGTATGTGTTTATTCCTGATTTTCATTTACATTTTGATAGACTAGTAATGGTTTGGTATGTTTCATAACCTGACTGAGTAGCAACTTAAGGGGAATGCTAGCTGATAAATAATGCTATTTAGTTTTGGGGAAGTTGTCAGATGCCCATTTATAAAAAGCCCAAGTGAGCCTGAGTGGGCAGATTTCACTAGAAGTACACCTCTGTTACAACAGCCAGTATTTAAAATCATTCAAGTGAGATACAAGGAGTCTAAAAAACAAAGAAATCTTTTGCTAACAGGAAATTAAGTCAGTGAAACATTACAAGAACAGAGATAGCATAATCACAGGGGATAACTGCAAAAAGGAACTGTGCTAGTCAGAGGTATCTGTCAACATTCAGTAAGTCAGGCAAAAAAACAACAGTGGGTACAACTAGTGATAACCAACAATAAATATGACTAGTCAGACTGATCTTTTTGTATTATGCAAGTTTCATACACAAAGAAGTCCCTCAGTAGTATGAGCTTTAGCTCACATCACAAAATAACACATTACTTACATGGAATAATAAAGTGAAACCTTCAAGGTAAACACTCAAGGCTAACAAAGGGTAATTCTTTTATTAACAGTTAATTCTGAACTAGGATCGTGACAAACAGGTAGATCACAACTCCCCAGGATTATAAGCAGGTACAACTACATACATCTTAAATCCTACTATACCGTGTCCTTCTGTGTAAGTAGCTGTGCTATATACTTATAATGAAGCAGGCGGGTTAAACAGAAGTATGGACTGTCCGTGCTGGCCAATGACCGTTTATCTTTAACAAGTTAATACAAAGCACTTTCTAGCTCACAATGTAAGAATGAATGCAATGCAGCGGTAGCGTTGTTGCCTCACAGCAAGAGGTTCTCCCGTTCGATTCTCGGCTGGAGTGTGGGGAGTGCCTTCTGTGTGGAGTCTGCATGTCCTCCCCGTGGTTGGGTGGGCGTTCAAAAGACATGCGTAAATGGGCGTACCTTCGTTGAAGGTTGAACGTCGAGCTGGCACCTCGGTGTTTGTGAAAATCTACTGTCAATCATTAGTGGACCGGAGTTCCATTGTGGCGAACCCTAACTGGGAAAAGCCGAAAGACAACAACAATGTAAGAATGAATGCAATGCACAAATGCAGCATGGTGACTGAATTTGCAGGAACATTTTACGTAGGATTTTTTTTTACAGCTAACAATATGCATTTTATATAAAGACCATGGAATTGGATTAAAACAATCAAAACTGCCAAGCTGAAGTAAATAAATTATAACACAAAATAAAGAGCTGAAAATCAATAAAACATTAAACTGAGCCTTAAATGTATGAAATGTAAAACTGTGAAATTTGCCATGTAAGGTGAATGCTGTCACAATCTGACAGAAAAAAGTGCAGGAAAAAAACATGATGGTCACCAGTAAAAGGAGTTACTCTGAGAAAATGAATGTGCTCTATAGGATGGAGATGAGATTTCCCCAAGGAAACATCCCTATAGGAATTCAAGGGCATGGAAACAGAACCTATAACAAACTGAAGGTTGGGAAATAGAGGAATGCATTTATGACATGATTTTCACAAAACTTAAGTTAACTCACTTTTTTTACTGTTGTTCAAGCTCATGTTGGGTAGTAGGGCTGTAAACAGTATTTTTACATTTAAACTGCTTTGTTCCTCAACAACTAGATCAAACCAGCTGCTTAAAGATGAAAATTAAAGAAGCATCTGAAGAAGCAAGGAAACTCTCATAAAAGTGCTGCACTCAACACTCTCCTATTCCTAAAAAGTGGAAGAATGACCAGTCATTCATGCTTACCAGGCATACTGCTTCACTTCAATCCTGCACAAAGACAATAGCTCAGGTATGGTCCAAGCATGACAAACCGTGACATACTGTGAATTAATTTAGGTTCATAGGTAGGTACTAGGCCATCTGCCCGAGGGCATTTATAAGCCTAGCCAGAGTGTATCGTCTTTCGCTGCCCCATTGATTAATTAACTGAGCCTCTGTCAAGCACAGCCAATGAAGTGATCCCAGGGGAGTATTTTCTGTTACCCATCCACTCGTCAAGGTTTCTCTTGAAGAGTTTTAGTGAGGGGCTCTGTCTGATATAATTTGGAATGTTGTTCCAAAGCATGGGAAGTCTCTGTGACATGAATCTATCCCTCCAGCATGTTCTATTTATTGTTGTGGTGAGGTTTAGGTCACTAGAGCGAGTGGCTCGCAGTGACTTGGATTTTTTTAGGTGGAGCATGTCCATCAATTCTGAGTTGGATATGGCTTTGTAAGTCAGGCAGAGATCACCTCTGAGTAAGCGATATGCCACTGAGTACAGCCGGAGTTTTTTCAGTCGGGCTGCATAGGACATATGTTTGAGGCCAGTAATCCTCTTGGTGAGGTACTTTTGTGGTCTTTCCAGCTGTTGGAAGTGTCTTGTGAGGTACATCCCAAATGGGGCATTGTACTCTATGATGGGTCTAATGAGTGATGAGTAGAGGGGCACTATAACCTCTTTATTTCTAGATGCGAACCCTTTAGTAATTAGATGGGCCACATAGAAGGATTTCCTAAC
Organism: Protopterus annectens; assembly: GCF_019279795.1. NCBI lineage: Eukaryota > Metazoa > Chordata > Ceratodontiformes > Protopteridae > Protopterus > Protopterus annectens. The sequence goes on along the minus strand of NC_056741.1, from coordinate 1,327,429,565 downwards.
TACTTTTGAAATATGATTGTCAAAGGAGAGATTACTATCTACCTGGATCCCCAGATCTCTTATTACCTCTTCTGTATTAAGAGGGCTGCCACCTATGTGGTAATTTGTGGGTGTTTTGTTTTTCCCAGATGGGATGACTATGCATTTTTTGGTATTTAGCTTGAGGCCATGACTATGACACCAGTTGTCCGTCTCAGTTAAGTCCCTTTTGGAGGATGTCCGTGTCAGCCAGAGAGTCAATTATGGCTCCCAGTTTGCAGTCATCAGCGAACTTGGTTAGCCATAGTCCTCCTGTGTTTGCCTGTACTTCTGAGAAGTATATGCTGAACAGTAGGGGTCCCAGGACCGAGCCTTGCGGGACACCACTTGTGACTGGTTTAGAGTCGGACCTGGAGCCCGCTATTCTTACCGTGTGAGTTCTGTCTGTAATCCAGCTGGCAACCCATCTTGTGATGTAGGGGTTTATGTTCAGGTTGGTGAGTTTTTCTGTAATACCCGAGTGGGGAATGGTGTCGAAAGCATTGGCGAGGTCAAGGTAGGCTGTGTGAACCACATTTCCCTAGTCTATGGGCTTGGTGACTGTCCTGAAGAAGTCAACCATGTTTAGTAGGCATGATCTGCCCTTAACAAAGACGAACTGGGACAGGTCAAGTGTTTGGAAGTTCCCAATGTCTTTGTTAATGAGTTCCATGATGATGTGCTCCATAGCCTTGCAGACCAGGCTAGTCAGGCTTATGGGGCGATAGTTACCAGGGTCATTTGTGGCCCCTCCTTTGTAAAGAGGAATAACCGTTGCTGTGTGCCATTCTATGGGCACGTAGCCTGTGGAGAGGCTGAGGTTGAACAGTGTGTTTAGGTGGGGGGTTAGTTCATTCTGTAGTTCGTGCAAGACGCAGCCTGGGACACCATCTGGTCCCATTGACGCTGTGTTTTTGACTTTTGAAAGGGCTGTTTTCACCTGTGCGTCTGTGATTTTTGGGACGCTACACTTTTCCAATATTGATGTGGGCCCTTTTGGAGGTGAGAGGGGGGTGAAGTTTGCACTGAATCTATCTGCCAGGATGTTGGCAATATCAGTAAGTTCAGTATATTTTGTGCTATTTTGCACTAGTTCCGTGCATATCTGTGAGTTGCCACTTAGATTCTTAACATAGCTAAAGAAGGCTTTGTGGTTATCTTTTGAATCCTTGGCTATTTTTCTTTCAAAGTTAGCCTTGGATGATTTCATGAGGGACCTTCGTTTCTTACTGATACTGATCAGGGATGTCTTTCCTTCTTGGGATTTGATTTTTTTCTGAACTAGTTTCCTCCTTCTATTGTATAGCCTGTTTACTGCAGGGGTCCACCAAACTGTTTTCCTTCTCTTAGAGGAGTGAGTCTTGGTTTTGATAGGGATGGCACAATCCAGACATTCTTGTAGGTGTTCATAGAGTGCATTTGTAAAGGTTTCTGCATCTTGGGCAGCGTTATCCTTTAGCGTGGGGGCTGTGAAACTTACCACCTCTGTCTTAAGTAAGGTGAAGTTTGCTTTAGAAAAGTTTTTTACTGTGGTTTCCTTAGTTGGGGGTGGTGGTGGGGTGTGGACATCCAGAGTGATTAGTTTATGGTCTGATCTAATCAGTGACGGGTTGACATCCGGTGTGGAACACCTGTCGCTCATGTTGGTGATGACCAGGTCCAATATGTTTTCACCTCTGGTAGGGGTGTTTACCAGCTGATCCAGGGCGTTTGAGTTGATGAATTCCAGAAAGCGCTGGGCCTGGGAGTTTGTACTCGAGTAGTTTTCCCAGTGAATGGTAGGGTAATTGAAATTGCTCAATATCAGGGTGTTCGGTAGGAACTTCATGTTTTCCAGTGTCTCCAGAAAGGTGGAGTGGAGGTCCTGGGTCATGGAGGGTGATCTGTAGCAGGCCACAATTTGCATTGCAGATTTGCCCGATGTTAGCTGCACATGGATGATCTCAGAGGTATCATGCTGTGCCACTAACCTGGAGGTGTAGGTATCCTTGACGAATATGGATACATCCCCTCCTTTTGTGTTTCGGTCTGTGTTCTGTGGCCGAAATGTGTGGTATGAGTTGTAGCCCGGTAGTGCTGGGGTGTTCTCTGGAGCCTTGAACCAGGTTTCAGTTACTGCACAGATGTCGACGTTCTCCATACTGAAGAGTGCTTCGAGCGTGTGCATTTTGAGATTTAAACTCCTGGCATTGAGTAACATAACCCTCAGTTTTCTGTTAATTTTGCTGTGTATGGAGGTGGGTTTGACTTTTGAGCCTTGCCTAAAAAAGGCACTATGGGGGCAGCAAAAGCCTTGGCCAGTATTCGAAAGCCTAGGGGTGACAGGTGCAAGCCGTCTCTTGCGAAGCTTCGCTTCTTGTCGAGCATGTCGTCCCAGGCTGACAGGCACTGGATCCCCTTTGAATGACACCAGAAGCTTAGCCAATTGTTGAAACTGATCATTTTTTCTTTATATTGAGGTATCATTCTTGGTGAGGGCAGGATGCTACTCAGGGTCAGGGTCATACCAGCCTGGGCTACATGATCAGAGAGCTCTTCCATGTCTCTTTTCATGTAGTCCAGGGAGGTATGTCTCAGGTCATTCACACCAACATGAACAATGACAGAGTCATATTTGAACTTGTTCTGGAATGACCTAACTGCTTGTGTTATGTGGCGGATTCTGGCTCCCGACAGGCAGCTAACAATAACCTTCTGCTTGTCCAGCCTAGTGAGTGGGACGTCAATGTGCCTGACTATAGAGTCACCTATTACTAGTGTGTTAGGTATGTTATTTCGCCTTAAGGGCTGTGATTGTGCGGCACACTGATTTTGTGTTTTATGTGTTGTCTGGTTTGTGACAGACGGGAGGTGTAGATTGTTTGGGTGTCTGCTTTGGTGGTCTCTGATGCTTTTGCAGGTTTTTATTTAGAGCCTCCGAGTATGATTTTGTGTATTTATGTGTATTTTTTGGCAGTGCTGTATTAGTAGGTCTGTGTGCGGCTGGAGGTGTGGTGCAAGTGTTAACCTTCTCCTCTTGACTGTCTGTTCCAGTCTTGGGTGGAGACAGCTTAGCTTCCAGTTTGGCTGTATAATTGCATCTCTCGCATATGTTAGTGTTTTTTTGGTAGGAGGAGAGGGTTGTCTGTGTACATGGGGCAGTTGTAACATTGCCTCAGGATACCCAGATTCACCAGCTGGACTGGAGAGTGCACCTGAAGTTGCCCTTTGGTCATGCCTGAATAGTAGGGTGAGCTGCTTAGTTGCTTGGTTGGTGAGGGGTGAATAAAGAGCCTTGCCCTGCTGGGCAATCAATGTCATGGTATATTAGTGCTTGCTATTAGGTCTGAGCAAGTGCTGGGCTGTAAGATGCTTTTTGAGTACTTAGGTTGAGAGTTAGACTAATTTCAAGGGAAAAACTGAAGAGGAGACTTAGTGGAGCCGGGAATAATTTAACAGTAGCTAATCGGCACTGCCCAGTGCGCAAAACTGTGCAAACGTGGTTTTTATAGTACGGAAATGAAAGAGATAGAAATTAGCCCAAAATGGCCAATAAACTACTAACTTCTGGGCTGGAACCACTGCTCCAGGGACAGATAGGTTGCTCAAAGCTCCCCTCTCTCACAGGTGAACAGAGAAACTTCCTTCTATCCAAGTAAGGTATGAGCAACTCAGAAACTAGT